>NC_074678.1:37886898-38186898 GCF_029448725.1 Salvelinus fontinalis | reverse complement strand
TCCGCCTCTGTATTGTGACACTCCCACTATAATAATAGAGTCTAGTGTTGCTTGTAGAGTTGATACATTCTTATATATATTGTCAAAGAAGCTTGGATCATCATTATTCGGACCGTAAAGGTTAATAAGCCATATATGTTTATTGTCCAATAACATATTCAAAATAATCCATCTACCTTGAGGATCTGTTTGGACAAGTTGCACATTTGGATCAAAGTTATTATTAATTAAAACCATCACCCCTTTTGAATTTCTTTGCCCATGGGAGAAATATATTTTACCCCCCCAGTTCTTTTTCCACAAAACTTCATCTAAAACTGTCGAATGGGTTTCCTGTAAACAGTAGATATTATAATCCTTCTCTTTTAGCCAGGTAAATACTGATCGTCTTTTCTTATTATCTGCTAAGCCATTACAATTGTAACTGGCTATACTTATTTCACCACTTACCATAATGAGACACACCTTTCAATTATTTTTATCAAAATATATTTTTGTAAACGTCCTATTAAAAAGTAACATAATGATTGAGTGTCTATATAGTTGTACCATGACATTTGCATCTCCACTAAGCAAACCTCCAATTGGTCCCCACTATTCCACCCGCCAAAAGCCCCCATCTCGAGTTGGGTTGTCATCCCAATGCCCGGCAGACCACCCCCGACCCCCCGCATCGCACAGCCCCGGACCGACTGGGATCCATCCTTCGAAAAGTGCACACAGCACCATCCACCGAACCGAAGCAGATCCATTGCCAAATGCATTTCCATCGCCCTCACCTCGATTTTTATTACATATTGCTGTGAATCATCCTCTATAGTCCCTAACATCTTTTACTTCTTCCTTCGCAACAGTTGTGGGATACACACATACACCCACACACATTCAGCCCTTACCCCCACACAACCATAAGCTCACCCTCTCAACAATTGCACCATCCCAGAGCCCAACTCAAGATGGGTCATGATTTACAAATGTACTTGCAGTTGCAGCTGCATGAGAAGCCCTGCAAGACCGCGCAAAAAATGAGCATAAATGTAGAGATTTATTTACCATTGTCACATCCTAGATGATGGAGGTCAAATGTACACCTTCTTCCTGAAACACCCACAATACGGTCATCCATTTTGACCATGTTCCCAAGCATCTCCATGCAGTCCGATTGGTTTCGTGCCACCAGGGCAACAATAATATACCCCCTCTCTGAATGTCCGAGTGTGACCCCCTCCCCATGGGTTACTGCAGCTAGTGTTGCCAGCACTGCCACTGCCTGGTTGGGGGCACCCCACCGGAATCCCCACCGGCTAGGTACAAGGTCGTCAAGGTTCTCATTAGCAGCTTTGAGAATTTCCTTGTTTATTACGCTCTCCCTTTAGGGGGCTTTGGCTTTGCAGGACCAACCCTGCCAAGCAGGCTCAGAATCTTGAGGGGGCAGTGCTGCTCATGGTCCCTGTCCTCATTTTGTCTGCATACAGACCGTTTACAGCATGCACATAAAACAGTTAGGGACTTCTCCTTAGTATCTGGGCCATTCATGTGGGTGTCTAGGGTATAGGGCCATGGACCGTACCATTAAAATAGGATAATAAATAATTAGATATAATTTATTTTAAAAATGTAGTTCCCCATGATAGGACAATAAATAAATAAGACGTATAATTCATTATAAAAGTATATCCATCATCTGAACAACATTGAAAGCCCTCTCATACCCGGCCCACAGCAATACACTGGCTCTGGGATGTGCAACTATTTCATTACTCACTCACTCAACTTTCCAAACATAACAAATAAAAATAAACACACACCACACCATCCACACATACTGTGCCTTCTGTTTACTTAGTTTTTATCTTCACTATGTAGAAATAGTGCTTGTGTTCAATTAGTTATATGTGAAGATTTATAGAAAAACTATATTTTCTATTGTATTGTTACAATCAGTAACCGGGCTTGAATTGTGTTTATTTTCCTCATCTATGAGAACTTTGTAATTTTTAAAATAACCATGGAGTAATCTTTGTGTCTCTGAACAACTGGTTATCAATATATAGTTTATCCACGACGAGAGCTACTCGTTTCGCTTTTAATCTATTTTCTTTGAAAATTGGATACAGAACTTTGCGCCGTTCTGCAATTTCTTTCGGAAACTGATCATTCATGCCAATTTTGGTCCCAGCAAGTCTTTTACCCAGGCTTTTAACCATTATTTTATCTTTAAATGAAGCAAATTTGGCAACGATTGGGCATTCGTACCTCTGCCCTCTCTGTCCGAGGCGGTGTACACTTTCAAGTTGGATCTTATCGATACTTCGAGTGGAATCTGAAGCGCTGCAAAAAGGAACTCTCTAACTACAGATTCAGGAACCTCTCCTTCTTTCTCTTGGATACCTGTAAGTACCAAATTCTCTCTCATGGATCTAGTTTGTATGTCCAGTAAGCATTCCTTCAGAACGTTGTTCTCCTTTTTAAATTCATTCATTTCGGTTTCAATCTTATTGACCGTCACTTTTAGCGCGTGTGTTTCCTTCTCCAATGTTGCAGCTTTTTCATCACTCATCTCTAGGCTTGCCTTCAAGTCTTTTATATCTTTACTAACTAATTCAAGTATACCCAGTTTGTCATTTATTGATTTTAACAGATCGGTTTCGACCTTTACCATTGCTGGTGTTGAGAATATTAGATCATCCGTGTCGGTTGAGGAGTCACGTTTTCGTTTTTGATTTGGTTCCCCTGTCTTATTCTCCGTCATGTTTGGGTGTTGCTTGTTTTCGTAATATTTGTCGATAAATGTCTCTAGTCTTAGGATTTGTTTTGTGTTATTATCCAGATTGAAGGTTATCACCCACCAGATTATTTAGTGCTAATATTTTAGTCTAATTTAGCAGATATTTCGAATATTATGTTTTATCTTGAGGTGCTCTACATAACTTCGTTCAGTCCGCCATTACCTTTACGTCCGCCGTCCAATGTTTGTCTATGGTGATTGCATAGCTGTGTGCTCGATTTTATACACCTGTCAGCAAGGGTGTTGCTGAAATAGCCGAATCCACTAATTTGAAGTCATGTCCACTTACCTTTGGGCATGTGTTTATCTGGGGTGTCCACATTCTACAAAACATGGTTTTGTTGAGAATATGACTCCAAACAAACATTACTGCAGCTTACACAAATAATAATGTTCATGGCTTTTCCTGACTTAACCAATCAAGCAGGTTGCTTGATTGATTGATTGCTTAACCCAGAAACATATCACATCAACCCCACTGTTTATTACTCCGTCTTTACCTGTCTCTAGGGTGACCATGCTGCTCTCTGTGCTGGAGCAGGCGTCGTCCACAGCCAATACACTGAGGCTGTACGTTTGACCACACAGCAGATCCTCCAGACTACAGGTGGTGTCGTTGGACGTGCATTCCGTACGGTGGCCGCTGTTGCCCATGGCGATGGCAGTGTAGATCTTGGCCCCACGGCTGGCGTCCCAGGTGACGGCTACAGGGCTCTCTCCACAGGTACGGTGCGCTGTCACGTTAGTGGGCACACAGGGCACTGAGAGGGGAGGAAGATGAGGAAAATAGGGGAAAATTCTTACAGTTTATATAGAGTAACTGATCAGTTATACAAGTTCTGACATCCTTGAATTTGAGTTGAGAAATATTGGAAAGTGACTTTATATAACGCCTTTTTCTTCCATTGTTGCGTCTACCTGATTGAAATTTGAGTAGTATTTTGATAGAGATCGTTCAAACGGCTGGAACTCAATGGAATGAAACTTAATTTATTTCACAAACTAGTTATATCCTGTCTCACCTTCCCTGATGACCATGGCCTGACTGGGCATAGAGAGGCAGGATCTGTTAACAGACATAACCTCCACAACATACTCCTCTCCACAGTCCAGTGTGTCCACGCTACAGCTGGTTGCCGTGGAGTTACAGGTCACCTGCTCTCTGTTGCCGTGGGAGATGATGGTGGTGTAACCTAACGCACTCAGCGACGTGTCCCAGCTCACCGTCAGCGTTCCAGACCCACAGTCCATCTCAGTTTGTACGTTGGCAGGCCCGCATGGGACTGGAGAGAGAGAGCGAGAGAGAGTGATGGAGAAGAGAGGTATGCAGTATGTACAGTAGTACACTAAAATAGAAGTGTATCAGAGTTATGGTTAAATCTAGGGGTCATATAACTGTGGAGAGGTTTCGGGACTAAAGTCAAAACTGAGTAGGATTGAATCAATAAGTGTTAGGTTGAGTAAGTTGCATATAAGTCATATAGATGCCCTACCTGACTCTAGTTGTTGGATTAAGGATTCGGCGGTTGCCAAATTCTTCAATTAGGGCTAGTATTGTGTGTACTGTTAATGGTGGAGGTTCCTACCTGACTCCATGGTGATGGCCTGAGAGGGTATGCTGGGGCAGATGCCGTCGTGGTGCATGACGGAGACAGAGTAGAGCTGGCCACACTTCAGGCTGGGGACAGTGCAGTTGTTTCCTGTGGTGCTGCAGCTGAGAAGGCCTCCCTCCGTGTCCTCAATGGTGGCTGTGTAGGAGAGTATACTGTGATGGCCCTGCCACACAATCAGAGCGTGGTTCGCCGCACAGTTGAGGAAGGCCTCGATGTGGTCCGGAAGGCAGGGGGCTGGAGGGGAAGGGAGAGGGGATCATGTGATATGAGAGACACTCAACACTCAAATAAACATGGCAAATAACAGTTTGGAAATCATGTATTTATTGAGCTGTATAGTAGGCCTTGCTCAAAAGGCACAGAATAACAAGACTACTACTACTTCCTGTGTAATAAAACTATAATTATTATTACCATTATTATTATAAAACTATTTAGAACTCATCACCAGCCTGCCTGTCCACAAACTGGAGAGAGCAGAACAGTAAAAGCACTTTGTGACAACTGCTGATGTAAAAAGGTCTTAATAAATATATCTGATTGACTGATTGACAGTAACATGCCTGTCTCTACGGTGACAATCTCGCTGTCGGAGCTGTTGCACTTGAGGTTGGTTGCGGTGACGAAGGCGTTGTAGGTGGAGCTGCAGCGGAGGCCCTTGATCTGACACTTGGTATCCATGGAGTTACAGGTATGAACCACGCCAGCGTCATCCATTGCTGTGGCGATGTAGAACAGAGAGCCGTAGGAAACCTGCCAGTTCAGAGTGATGGAGTCGGATCCACAGTACATTGCTGCTGAAACGTTCTGAGGAGCGCAGGGAACTGCAGCGGGGAGAGAACATTCAGTTGAGTGTGTGTGTGTGTTGGTTTCAGAGCGTCTGTGTGTGGTTTGGTACTAGTTAGTTACAAGGGTAGTGAATGCCCCAGTTGAACAATATACACTGCTTAATGGCTTTTCCCTTCAAGATAAGCTTATTGAGTCAGGTGTGAAAACCATGCATGAAAGTCACATCAATATGGCTAATGAATTCAGTGGAGGCTAACGGCTAGAAAAATCATGTGGATGTAATGTATGTAATTTACTGGCAGTGAAGAGTTGACCATGTCTCACCTGTCTCAGCCACCCGTCCCAGAGTCCTGTAGCTGGGGCAGTTGTCATCGAAAGCTGTGATGTACATGGTTAAACTCTCCCCACAATGCACCGAGGGTATGGCACAGCTGTTGGTGAAGGAGCTGCAGTTGTAGCGGTTGCTTTCATCCTTGTTTCCCCATGCCTCAACCGTGTAGGCCAGAGCCCCCTCAGCACGGTCCCATGTGCTGGTCAGGACTTCAGACCGACAGTTGGCTGAGGATAACAAGTTCTGAGGCATACAGGGGGCTGGAGAGGGATGATAAAGAGTTGCTGATAGTTGCTGTGTGAATTTAAGCATGCTCTCTCTAATTCTTTCTTTCTCTCTCTCGGAGGACCTGAGCCCTAGGACCATGCCTCAGGACTACCTGGCCTGATGACTCCTTGCTGTACCCAGTCCACCTGGCCGTGCTGCTGCTCCAGTTTCAACTGTTCTGCCTGCGGCTATGGAACCCTGACCTGTTCACCGGACATGCTACCTTGTCCCAGACCTGCTGTTTTCAACTCTCTAGAGACAGCAGAAGCGGTAGAGATACTCTGAATGATCGGCTATGAAAAGCCAAATGACATTTACTCCTGAGGTGCTGACCTGTTGCACCTTTGACAACCACTGTGATTATTATTATTTAACCCTGCTGGTCATCTATGAACATTTGAACATCTTGGCCATGTTCTGTTATAATCTCCACCCGGCACAGCCAGAAGAGGACTGGCCACCCCTTATAGCCTGGTTCCTCTCCAGATTTCTTCCTAGGTTTTGGCCTTTCTAGGGAGTTTTTCCTAGCCACCGTGCTTCTAAACCTGCATTGCTTGCTGTTTGGGGTTTTAGGCTGGGTTTCTGTACAGGTGGGTTTCTGTACAGCTGATGTAAGAAGGGCTTTATAAATACATTTGATTTGATTCCCACTCAAGTTATTATTATTTCACAAGCATTGTAGTTTTGTATATTACAATCTTAGAAAGAAAGGTGGTATCTACAATCTAAAAGGGTTCTTTGACTGTCCCCATAGGATAACCCTTTGAATAACCCTTGTTGGTTCCAGGTAGAACCCTTTTGGGTTCCATGTAGAATGCTTTCGGAACCCTTTTTTCTAAGCGTGTACATTAAATTGTTGTCAAAAAACATTTTTCTTTATTTTGCTAATTATATGATCCTTATAGATCAGTAGGAGGGGCGTTTTTAGCTTTTTGAAGTGCAGTCCAATCAAGTCATGGATAGTCAAGGTGCTAAGACTGGAGCTAAAGCCTGACACCTACTGGTCCTCTCACTTCAGAATGTCAAGATCAGACGCTAGGCTAGAGGGTCCCACACAGCGCCAGTTGTCATCCTAATCGTACAGAATATGAGTGTAGTCAACTAGTGATGCGTGGGTTGATTTATAACTCGCAGTCCCCGCTGTTATATCCGCGGGGCGGGCGGGTTTAGGGTCATGAAATATTATGTGGATGAAGGAAGGGTGGGTTGAATAAAGAGAAAACAATAACTGAAAAAATCCATAAATGTATAATTTTTGTGCAATTTTATATCAATAGGCTACATTGAGGTTTATCTTTCATTATTTTATGCAATCTAGCATTAGTGCCAAATGCTTTTGGGAAGGATTAGAAAAAGTTAACATCGATTCACGGAGTCAAAAAGGACAATGTCGAAGTTTAATTCAATATGAGAAAAGCTGCGAAATGGAGAGTTGAAAATAGGGGGAGGGACAGAAAAGTAATGTTTGGGAAAGATTTGTTGAAGTGGTAAAAGAGAATGATATGTTATGTGTGATGATTGTGAGAGGCTATACAAATTCGACAGTCACAAGACGTGGACTTCAAATAGGCCTATGGAACGTCAAGGGAACTGTAGCCTACTGTTCAGATGGGTTAAATGGAAACTGAAATCTGGACACTGACTGTAGGTCTATAACCTCTCACATAGCCTTACTATTAACTCCTGCAGAACTAAGAATTTCTTGCAGTAAAATTATAACGCAAATGTAGGCAATTTATTTAATGGAGAAATATGATTTCTTTCTTTCATCATCTTGAGAGAATGTGAATGTGCAGTTAGATACCGTCTGTAGAGGTGGTATCTTTATCAGCATCATAAAAGCTGATAGTATTTCAACCACATAAAATATGCATCCAAGCCGAACTGAAATCTTATCAGAAACATGTTGGGTTGTTTTCACAGCGTTCTATATCCTTAGAACGGGTCAAACATTTGGACATTTTGCACAGAAAATCTTTCCAGTTTTTTGTGGTTGGATTATTGCATTTTGTCCCCCGTCCCTAAACGTCTTCACTCCGGCGAAAGAATCAGAGATGACAGAGAGAACTTTACCGATGTCAACTTGTTTCAATCATTCATTCTATCGATTTATGACATTATTCTGGTGAGCAGGGCTTTATTTAGTCTTCTAGGGCAACATATAATGACAGGAGAGAAGCTGTATGTATCTAATTATAGACCAGTTGACTAACAAATAGCCTAACAAAATGTTGAAATTATAAGCATAAACATATCTAAATCAGGCAAAAGAAAATCCTGCACCCCCTGTCAAAAAAGCATTCCTCTGTCTCTGACTGTAGTTTACAGTGCATTTTCTATATTAGTGGTTTAAGGTTGGGTGCGGTCTCAGATTTTCACTTTATCACATATATTCGGGCGGTTGCGGATGGGTTATTAGCAATTGCGGTAGGGTGTGGGTGAGCAAACAGCTGACCACTATAGTCTACTATATTCTCATAATGAAAAAACTGTGGGCCCTTGTCAAAAGTTCTACTCATGGTTGTCTCACCTAGCTATGGTATCTTAAGATTAATGCATTACCTGTAAGTCGCTCTGGATAAGAGGGTCTGCTAAATGTCTAAAATGTAAAACGTACTATATAGGGACTAAGTTGCCATTTCAGAAGCATCCTGTGAGTGTGTCTGTGGTCGTACCGGTGCGGACTGCTACTGGTGGGCTGGCCTGGCTGTTGCACTCGCTACTGACAGAGTAGACAGTGAAGGTGTAGCGACGGCCACACACAGTGTTGGTGAAGAAACAGGAAGTGTCTAAGGTCATACAGTCCATGTTTTCTCCCTCTGAGTCCACGGCCTTGGCCCTGTAGTGAGCCGTGTTGTTGGTGGCAGCCCAGGAGAAGATGATCACGTTGCTGGAACACTCACGGTACAGGTTGAGATTCTTTGGAGGACAGGGGACTGCGAGAGGGAGAGAGAGGGAGGAGGGAGGGAGGGAGAGAGAGCGGTAGAGGGAAAAAGAGAGAGAAATATGAGAGGGTGAGAGTGAGGGAGAGAGAGAGAGAGTGAAGAATGGGAGAAGAGAGAAAAAAGGGCGAAACATCAAAACCCTGATGTTTAAGATTACAGCAAACCACTGGGGTATAGAGTTCTACAAACCACTGGGGTATAGTGTTCTACAAAGGGACTCCTTTTCTCTAAAATAGGTTACAGAATATAATATAACATGACTTTGCAGCTCAATAGAGGACCTAGTTCTCAAGGATGATGCCTATGCAGTAATGTGTGGGTGTGGTCTGTGTCTATGTGAATAAGAAATAAACAGACATAGAGGACCATGGAAAAGCAGGAAGGTAAAAAACTATTCCCATATGACCTCAAATATTATCCTAACAAAAACAGCAAAAGAAAGGCTGTTTACAGCTTTGCATTATACACTATGTTGTATTGTCATCATATGTGAACTGTAATATGTGTCAAATCTGATGTAAAAAGTGAATTCAGGTAAAGCACTTTGTTGGACACATCACTTGTACAGTTGGTGTACTGTACATCCTGTGAGAAACAACACTTGTTTGTTGCCCTTGACCTGCAGCAGCTAAGCCCTGGTACACAATACAGCCTCAGGAGGCTGTGTGAGAGATAGGATGTTGGTTAAGCTGTAGCCTACAGTAGGGGAGAGCATGGCTGTGTGTTCGGTTGGAGGAATTAAAGGGTCAGAAGTGTAAGAGTGCCATTCGTTCAGCCTTCTAGAATGTTTGCCCTCCATTCTGTCCTCCTCCGTCTTATTGTGGGTCCACTTTATTGTGGGTCCACTTTATTGTGGGTCCACTTTATTGTGGGTCCACTTTATTGTGGGTCCACTTTATTGTGGGTCCTGGTGTTTCCCTTTTCTCAATCAGTGTCCCACCTGTGTCACTGTGTCTCACCTGTCTCCAGGTGTCCTACATATGTCAAAAGTGTCTCACTGTCTCACCTGTCCAAAAGTATACCTCCTTGGTCTCAGTGTCCTTACCTGTGACAAAGTGTGAGGTGGCGTTTACTTTGCTCTCACAGCTCTTGGACACAGCGGTGACCTGCACCATGTAGTCCTCTCCGCAGCCCACTCCTGTGATCTGGCACTCTGTGCCCTGAGAGGTGCAGGATAGGACGGTCCTGCCGCTGCCGGTAGCAACTGCTCTGTACGAGTCTGCTCCGAACACTCGGGCCCAGGACACCATGGCTCTGCCACTGGTACAGCTGTACTCCACTGATATGGACATCACAGCACTTAATGCTGAAAATGACATATAATACTTGCATAAGTACTGGATTTGGTTCATGTGAATGTGAGGATCATTCGGTGCTTGCCTATTTGAAAATTACATATTTACTTATTGGCTTATCAGTTCAGTGCAAAGGAGAAACCTTTTTGAGGAAATGTTTGCTATTACATAAAAAAAAATGATATATATATATATACACAGTAGGTCTGAAAATACCTAGTTTATAGAACAGTAATGACTAATTGTAAAACTGATTATAAAAGCTTACTCACTGTTTGTAGTATATGTGTATTCAGTAGGCTCTCCTGGCTCCAGTAAGGTGTTGACAGAAGCCACTGATATCTGATAAGAGGAACATGGCAGGATATCCCTTATGTCCAGTTGGTTGTGTGACACTTTTGTCTTGAACAGAGCGTTGTTTGGTTCATCCAGGTCAGTAACCGTCACCTGGTAAAGAATAACCTTTTCCACTGGCTGCCAGAACAGGCGCACTGAACTATTTCCAATCTGGTTGGCTGTAACTCCCTTTGGCGGTTGGATCACTATGGAGGGACAAATGAACGGTCATGTAGGCCTATAATGGACCGCTGACTAGAGTTCACCTGTGGTAGGCTAGTTGAAGGCTGAATGCCTTAAGTATAAAGCTAAAAGTGAAACGTTAAACATTTAAGCTAGAATACGCTGGCTTTAACATTCTTTAGACCTCGCATCAGTTTACCCACAACCAGAATGTAGTCTAATGTTAATCGAGGTAAAATAGTTCACTCACAGGTAGAAATGGTCCTCACTCTGCTTCTCGCTCCAAGACCAGCTTGGTTTGCGGTGTAGATGTAACAGTCATAGACGGTTGATGGCTGCAGGTTTTGGACCACAGCGCTCACGTTGGTGAAGGTCAAATTAAGCGTCTCTACCATGGTCTTTGATTCCATTAACAGGTGATAATGGTCCGCGGTGTACACGCGCGCCCATTCTATTTGGATTGAAGTACTTGATAATGCCCTTGAGGAGGTTATCTGAGAGGTGTCAGGAACTGAAATAGTAACAAAAAGGGCAATGTAAGCTATTATTAGCATTTCTAGAATATTGTTCAGTAGACCAGTCCATGCGCAAAAGTCCATGCGTAAATCTGCAAAAAGACTAGGCTTGATAAATAGCACACGTTTTTTAAATGAAATATTTGAATTTACTGGTTAAAATTCATGTTTATCACAACTTTGCTTTCCGGTGGAGAATGAAACTTACCTGTTTTGGCCACTTGTGTTTTCAAGCACATAACATAGTAGAACTGGAACACTTTGACCGTAACACTATACAAGGTTCCAGGTCTCAGGCCCTGGACCAGTTTCTCCGTACTGGTAGCTGGTAGCGTTACCACGACAGGTGCTATATCTGTCGCATTTATTACCCGAAGGTCCAAAAAGTAATTTGTTGCTCCAATGTATTTGTTCCATTTCACCAGAAGTGCTGACGCAGCTGGAGATGTTATTGATGTGATATTGCATACTGAAAGAGAGAGAGAGAAGTTTGAGTACAATTCAATAGAAAAAAGGTATCTAGGAGAGAATAGCCTAGTAGAATTGATTGATGAGTAAATCAGTAGACATCTCAATACTCTATCAAGCATCATTGCCCGAGGGGATGACAATACGTTTTCAAGTCCATCTCCCCCAAATTGAGTCAAATCTTACAGTTAGACTTTTTTTGTAGTTTGAACATTGGAACACAGAATCATATTTAAAAAATATTATGAATAAATAAACATTACTGACTGCTTGACATCCACATCTTCCCTTTATTCAAAGTCCATCAACTAATGATATAGCTGGAGACTTACCTTGTGCTTTTGTGTATGATATCTGAAAAACAGACAAAATAAGTGAATTATACTCCAACATTCATTTGACAAAACAATATAATATAAATATACAAGTTTGCACACAAAAAAGTATATTCTAAGAAAATATATATTTACCTGTGTTAGAGATACCAAAACTAAAGAAAAACCTATTGCTCCTACCAATCCCATTTTTCACAATGACTGCAGGATCCCGATTAGTTTAGTATACAAGGGAGTCAAATACAAAAGGTGTTCTGGATTCTTTTGAGCTAAAGCGCACATACTGGGTGGGAACCAATCAGTAGGCCCCAAATGGGGCCAGCTTTCCTCCTGATCGCCCTGGGCACCGAGGTGTCATGAGAAGATAGCGGCGCAGGCAGGGAACGAGGGAGGGATGAGAAGAAAGACTGGGTGGCTCAGCTCTATTGGAAGGATACAGCAGGCTGGTATCTCTCTCCGTGCTACTGTATCAGTTTGGTTGCATAATAATCAATGCATCCCCTCCATGATTTGTCACACACCTATATTACGTTCAGTATTTACATTTGATTTGTTATCCCCACTCTGTGTCACGCCCTGGCCTTAGTATTCTTTGTTTTCTTTATTATTTTAGTTAGGTCAGGGTGTGACATGGGAAGTTTGTGTGTTTTGACTAGTTTAGGGTGTGTGTATTGTTTAGGGGGTGTTGTATAGTGTATGGGGTTGTGTTCAGGAGAGAGTTCTAGGAAAGTCTATGGTTGCCTGGTTTGGTTCTCAATCAGAGACAGATGTCATTAATTGTCTCTGATTGGGAGCCATATTTAAGGCAGCCATAGGCTTTAGGTGATTGTGGGAGATTGTCTATGTTGAACGTAAGTAGCTTGTGTGTGCACTTTCGTTTGTAGCTTCACGGTTGTTTGTTGTTTTGTATAGTTTGTATAAGTGTTTCGTTTCGTGTTCATCTTCGTCGTAAAATAAAAGAAGATGTATTCATAGCACGCTGCGCCTTGGTCCATTCATTCACCTCAAGACGACCGTGACACACTGTGCCTTTTTCTATTCCACTTAGGCTATGTTTAGACTGTTATGATATTTTTTCCAGTAATTGGTCTTTTGAACAATCACATCAGATCTTTTTCAGGGCTGATTTGATTGGTCAAAAGACCAGTTAGTGAAACAAAGATCGGTATTGGGCTGCCTGTCTAAACGCATCCATAGATGCCACAATAACTGCGTTTACACAGGCAGCCCAATTCTGATATTTATTTTCCCCCTAATTGGTCTTTTGACCAATCACATCAGATCTTTTCACAGCAAACCTTTTTCAGAGTTATCTGATTGCTCAAAGATCAATTAGTGAAAAAAAAAGATCAGAATTGGTCTGCCTGTGTAATTGCAGCCTATGTGCTACTATGTGGCATATTTCAATGTGTTATGTTGAATGATTTCAATATTTCTAAAATAGATCGTTTTTTCTCAATCATCATGTATTCATTTAGCACAGTGGTTCCCAAACTTTTTATAGTCCCGTACCCCTTCAAACATTCAACCTCCAGCTGCGTACCCCCTCTCAGCGCACTCTCAAATATTGTTTTTTTGACATCATTATAAGCCTGCCACACACACACTATATGATACATTTATTAAACATAAGAATGAGTGTGAGTTTTTGACACAACTCGGCTCGTGGAAAGTGACAAATAGCTCTTATTGGACCAGGGCACAAATAACAATATAATAATAATCAATAATTTTGCTCTTTATTTAACCATCTTACATATAAAAGCTTATTTGTTCATTGAAAATTGTGAGTAACTCACCACAAGTTAACGAGAAGGGTGTGCTTGAAAGGATGCACATAACTCTGCAATGTTGGATTGTATTGGAGAGTCTCAGTCTTAAATCATTTTCCACACACAGTCTGTGCCTGTATTTAGTTTTCATGCTAGTGAGGGCCGAGAATCCACTCTCACATAGGTACGTGGTTGCAAAGGGCATCAGTGTCTTAACAGTGCGATTCACCAAGGCAGGATACTCTGAGCGCAGCCCTATCCAGAAATCTGACATTAGTTTCTGATTAAATTAAATTTTCACATAACCGCTTGTTGCAATTTTGATGAGGCTCTCTTGTTCAGATATTGGTAAGTGGATTGGAGGCAGGGCATGAAAGGGATAACGAATCCAGTTGTTTGTCATCCGTTTCGGGAAAGTACCTGCGTAATTGCACACCCAACTCACTCAGGTGCTTTGGAATATCAGATTTGACATTGTCCGTAAGCTTGAGTTAATTTGCACACAAAAATCATACAATGATGGAAAGACCTTGTAAATGCAGGCAGAGAAGAGCTCCAACTTCTTAATCATAACCTCAATTTTGTCCCGCACATTGAATATAGTTGCGGAGAGTCCCTGTAATCCTAGATACAGATCATTCAGGCGAGAAAAAACATCACCCAGATAGGCCAGTCGTGTGAGAAACTCGTCATCATGCAAGCGGTCAGACAAGTGAAAATGATGGTCAGTAAAGAAAACTTTAAGCTCGTCTCTCAATTTAAAAAAAATGTGTCAATACTTTGCCCCTTGATAACCAGTATGTTGTAAAGGCGTTACATGGTCGCTGCCCATATCTCATTGCATAATGCAGAAAATACACAAGAGTTCAGGGGCCTTGCTTTAAAAGTGAACCATTTTCACTGAAGTGTCCAAAACGTCTTTCAAGCTGTGAGGCATTCCCTTGGTAGCAAGAGCCTTTCGGTGGATGCTGCAGTGTACCCAAGCAGTGTCGGGAGCAACTGCTTGCATGCGCGTTACCACTCCACAATGTCTCCCTGTCATGGCCTTTGTGCCATCAGTACAGATACCAACACATCTTGACCACCAAAGTCCATTTGATGTCACAAAACTGTCCAGTTCTTAAAAAAGATCCTCTCCGGTTGTCCTGGTTTCCAATGGTTTGCAGAAGAGGATGTCTTCTTTAATTGACCCCCCATAAACGTAACGGACATGTATCAGGAGCTGTACCACGTCTGTTGACTCATCCAGCTGTAACACATAGAATTTACTGGCTTGTATGCAAAGCAGTAACTGTTTCAAAACATCTCCTGCCATGTCAGTGATGCGTCATGAATCGGTGTTGTTTGATGAAGAGATTGTCTGTATAGTTTTTTGGGCCTTTTCCCCCAACATTGTCCCAGCCATATCCGCGGAAGCAGGAAGAATTAAGTCCTCCACAATAGTACGGGGCTTGCCTGATCTAGCCACTTGGTAGCTCACCATATAAGACGCTTCTAGCCCCTTCTTATTAATGGTATCTGTTGCTTTTATACGTGTCTTACTATTCGAAAGTCGTCTTAATTCTCACTCAAAAAACTCCTGTGGCTTATTTTTCAAATTGGCATGTTTTGTTTCTAAATGTCTGCCCAATAGGGAAGGTTGTGAGATAGTACTTTTGCACATAAAGCACACTGTGGCTGAGGAAAGGTACTACTCCCAGTATAAGTGAACACCAAATCAATGTAGTTCTCATCATATTTGCGCCTCTTCGATGGTCCAACGTCGCTGTCTGTTGTTCGGTGCTTTCCCGGGTAAGGGGGCAGTAGCTCTTCGGCTGCATCAGATTCACAATTGTCAGTGTCCATGCTAGCTGGGCTAACAACAAATGTAGAATTACTGATGCTAGCATTGGATGTGCTCGTGGAAGCAGAACAACTTGTGTCGTCGACAGGTGCAGGTGTAGTACTGCTGGAAGTAGCAGTACTACCAGTAGAGCTGGTATGTGTCTCTATGGACACGGGCCTTACTTTTTTAACCATGAATACATTTTCGAGCAAACGGAATGAGCAGCTGCTACGTTTGGCAACATATTTTTTTAAATGTGAATCACATTTCTATTTGGCGTACCCCTGACGGCATTGCGGGTACACTTACCCCAGTTTGGGAATACCTGATTTAGCACAATGGATTACAATGTTGAGCCTATAGATTTTAGTTTCTGGGCACCTCACTTATGGAACAATCTTCAGAATACTCAGTTGGATGCATTGCTGCCTTTTGGGCAATTCAGATTGTTGGTAGAGGATCTCTTCGATGAGGAACTGGGTTGTTTTTTATGATTATAGTTTTTTCTGTTTTTCTTTGTGTGTAACCTATGATCCTGCCTTGATTGTGTAGTTTCTTGGTTTTGTCATGCAGGTCTCCCTTGGAATATAGACCATGGTCACAATAGGTCACCTAAATAATTCAATAATAATAAAGAAATAAGTAATATGATCTTTCATTTAGGGGCAGGAAATAGGCAGGAAATGATCATGGGCTCTTCATGATTCCAAATAAGAGTTTGTCCTATTACATGGATGTGTAAAGTATCTTATATTGTATAAAATGTAGTCAACTGCTAGTCAGAGCACTTGCTATAGTGTTGGCCACTATCAATACCTCAGTCCCACTATGGTTTAATAATGAAGCCTTCATAAACCCTTTATAATTCCTATATAAGATGCTTAGTAAAGCATTAGTAATTAAGAATATATTAAGTGTAGCAAAAGGGTTATGCCAAATTTGGCTAACTATCAGTTGTAAGGACCCTTCATGTAGTTATCATTTATTTTGTGAATCATATACAGTGTGTAGTTGTAATAAAACATTCATAATTTGTTGTTCATTTTGAGTGGGACCAATAACTCAGTGCCTTAGTTATACATGGTTTCACTATTTTTTTCACTACATGACCATCATTTAGCTTTTTCAAACAGAAATTTGCATCCTGTAGCACTAATTCCAAAAAGTTTTGGGACACTATAAAGTCCATGGAGAATAAGAGCACCTCCTCCCGTCTGCCCACCGCACTGAGGCTAGGAAACACTGTCACCACCGATAAATCTATGATAATTGATCATTTCAATAAGCATTTCTCTACGGCTGGCCAAGCTTTCCACCTAGCTACCCCTACCCCGGCCAACAGCTCTGCACCCCCTGCAGCAACTTGCCAAAGCCCCCCCCTGCTTCTCCCTCACCCAGATCCAGACAGCTGATGTTCTGAAACAGCTGCAAAATCGGGATCCCTACAAATCAGCTGGGCTAGACAATCTGGACCCTCTCTTTCTAAAATAATCAGCAAAAATTGTTGCAACCCCTATTACTAGCCTATTCAACCTCTCTTTCGTATCGTCTTGAGATCCCCAAAGATTGGAAAGCTGCCGCGGTCATCCCCCTCTTTAAAGGGGGAGACACTCTAGACCCAAACTGTTATAGACCTATATCCATCCTGCCCTGCCTTTCTAAAATCTTTGAAAGCCAAGTTAACAAACAGATCACCGACCATTTTGAAACCCACCGCACTTTCTCCACTATGGAATCTGGTTTCCGAGCTGGTCATGGGTGCACCTCAGCCACGCTCAAGGTCCTAAACGATATCATAACCGCCATCGATATAAGACAGTACTGTGCAGCCGTCTTCATTGACCTTGCCAAGGCTTTCGACTGTCAAACACCGCATTCTTATCGGCAGACTCAATAGCCTTGGTTTCTCAAATGACTGCCTCGCCTGGTTCACCAACCTCTTCTCTGACAGAGTTCAGTGTGTCAAATCGGAGGGCCTGTTGTCCGGACCTTTGGCAGTCTCTATGGGAGTGCCACAAGGGTTCAATTCTAGGGCCGACTCTTTTCTCTGTATATATCAATGATGTCGCCGTTGCTGCTGGTGATTCTTGATTCTCTGATCCACCTCTACGCAGACAACACCATTCTGTATACATCTGGCCCTTCTTTGGACACTGTTATTAACAAACCTCCAAACGAGCTTCAAAGCCATACAACACTCCTTCCGTGGCCTCCAACTGCTTTTAAATGCTAGTAAAACTAAATGCATGCTCTTCAACCGATTGCTGCACGCACCTGCCCGCCCGACTAGCATCACTACTCTGACGGTTCTGAATATGTGGACAACTACAAATACCTAGGTGTCTGGTTAGACTCTCCTTCCAGACTCACATTAAGCATCTCCAATCCAAAATTAGATCTTGAATCTGCTTCCTATCTCGCAACAAAGCATCCTTCACTCATGCTGCCAAACGTACCTTCGTAAAACTGACTATCCTACCGATCCTTGACTTCCGCAATGTCATTTACAAAATAGCCTCCAACACTCTACTCAGCAAATTGGATGCAGTCTATCACAGTGCCATCCGTTTTGTCACCAAAGCCCCATATACTACCCACCACTGCGACCTGTATGCTCTCGTTGGCTCCACTGGCTCCAGGTCATCTATAAGTTGTTGCTAGGTAAAGCCCAGCCTTATCTCAGCTCACTGGTCACCATAGCAGCACCCACCCATAGCACGCGCTCCAGCAGGTATATTTCACTGGTCACCCCCAAAGCCAATTCCTCCTTTGGCCGCCTTTCCTTCCAGTTCTCTGCTGCCAATGATTGGAACTAATTGCAAAAATCACTGAAGCTGGAGACTCATATCTCCCTCTCTAACTTTAAGCACCAGCTGTCAGAGCAGCTCACAGATCACCGCACCTGTGCATAGTCCATCTGTAAATAGCTCCTTTGCACCCCAGTATGCCTACTTGCACATTTATCTTCTGCACATCTATCACTGCAGTGTTAATTTACTAAATTGTAATTATTTCGCCACTATGGCCTATTTATTGCCTTACCTCCCTTATCTTACCTCATTTGCACACACTGTATATAGACTTTTCTATTGTGTTATTGACTGTATGTCACACCCTGACCTTAGAGAGCCTTTTTATGTCTCTATTTGGTTTGGTCAGGGTGTGATTTGGGGTGGGCATTCTATGTTTTTGTTTTCTATGATTTTGTATTTCTATGTTTGGCCGGGTATGGTTCTCAATCAGGGTCAGCTGTCTATCGTTGTCTCTGATTGGGAACCATATTTAGGTATCCCTTTTCCCCTCCTTTCGTGGTGGGAAGTTAACTTTGTTTGGGGCACATAGCCTTAAGCTTCATGGTCGTTTTTGTATTGTTTATTGTTTTTGTCGGCGTCATCACCTAATTTAAAGGAATATGTACACTCACAACGCTGCGCTTTGGTCTCCTCCTTTTGACGGCCGTGACACTGTATGTTTGTTTATTCCATGTGTAACTCTGTGCTGTTGTTTGTGTCGCACTGCTTTACTTTATCTTGGCCAGGTTGCAGTTGTAAATGAGAACTTGTTCTCAACTGGCCTACCTGGTTAAAAAATATATATATAAATTAACAGGTGTGTGCCTTTCCAAATCATGTCCAATCAATTGAATTTACCACAGGTGGACTCCAATCAAGTTGTAGAAACATCTCAAGACAATGGAGATGATTGTGGACCACAGAAAAAAGAGGACCGAGCACGCCCCAATTCTCATCGACAGGGCTGCAGTTGAGCAGGTTGAGAGCTTCAAGTTCCTTGGTGTCCACATCACCACATCACCAACAAACTAACATGGTCCAAGCACACCAAGACAGTCGTAAAGAGGGCACAACAAAACCTATTCCCCCTCAGGAGACTGAAAAGATTTGGCATGGGTCCTCAGATTCTCAAAAGGTTCTACAGCTGCACCATCAAGAGCATCCTGACTGGTTGCATCACTGCCTGGTACGGCAACTGCTCAGCCTCTGTCGTGGAAAATCGTCTCAGAAATATAACACTAGTAAGAACTTGTGAAATCAAATAGACTTTTTAATACAATGTATCACAAGCCGGAACGATCCGCGGATCCCACCTCTTCCCAGAGCACTGGTTCGCTCTTTATACACATCCACACACATGAGATCATTACATACATTAATTAAATTACTTCTCCTATGGTCATCTGCCACCATTATCCTTCATTTCAGGCTTCCTGCTTGTCTACGCCCAATAACGCCTGTATCCGCTCTTGATTAGATTATAATGGGGGCAGGACCCCCTTGTCCCCTAAAATTAATATATGTCTATCTTGCCCTAAGCACTTATGGCCTTTTACCCTAAGCACTTATGGCTGTTCCTGTCAATTTTATCTTCATAATGGTGTCCTGCTTTTTCCATACATGCACTTTAAAGCACGTATGACTTTGGCCATCTGCTAATCTTTGGTTTCCTGTATTTACCAGAATGGCAAATGCACTCACGTCTGCCTTCTTCTCCTATTTTCTAGTGTACGCCTGTCTATTGTTTTAATAGTGTGATATCTACCTACATATGTATCAATTACTCCTACATAATCCCTCCTCTTGAGGGTAATTAGCCTCAAAAACTATACTAAAATGACATATAGCGAGTAGATATCAATACCAACAATTGACTAATACATCATCAAAATAAAGCTTACAAATCACTTGGACCAAACATCTCCAATACATAAACACAGACAGGAAGAAAAGATCCAATTGAAACATAATACACTTACAAAACCCAACTAGACCAAACATCTCCAATTAATAACATAAAATAGGAGTGAAAGATCTAGTTAGTAAAAATAAAAAACACTTATAATCAACCATTATATTTTGATGAAGCATGAGCATGTAGTATGAAGCCCTGCCTGAGGTTACAAAGAACACAAAGCATTAGGCAAAATAGATATGCTAAAACCCCTTTACATAAGAGCACAGTCCTCATCCTTACATATAAGACAATCTCCTCTGACATTTTGACAGAAAAAAGGTTCTAGGTGATGATAATGACCATCCTCATGAATTTTTGTACACCACTTGCAATTGTGACGCAAATTACACTTTTTGTGGACATGTATGAGTAAACATTCATCTGAACTGGGTAATTGAACATATACATGGAAACCATGACACGCATGACCACCCCTCTCTCCTTACAGACATCTGTTTAACTGTTGTCTGAACCACAATTGACTTTAGCAGGGGTATAACACAACAAAATACAATACCCAGAGCCAATAACCCTCCTCCCAACATGATGGCCATCCTAGCAAACATGGCTCCCCACTTTCCTAACGCTAGGTCCAACCAATCCCAAACATGAGAGTCTAAACCAGAATTAGCCTTTACTTCTGCTCATAATCCTTTGAGTTTGGCCATAGCAATATTGGGAATAAAGGTGCAACAGTCATCCCCAAACATGACACAAACTCCACCCTTCTCCACTAAGAGCCAATTAAGTATAGTTAATGAATCCCTGTTGGTTATAGCATATATAATTAATCCACTCTAAGTTCTTATTTGGTGTTATCCACAAAAATATAGATTCAAATCCTGATTTAACCTCATCTCTGGCCTTGAAATTCCTAGGTAGACCTCTAAGCAGTCCAATTGCATTAAGGTATACCTCAGGATCCTTCTCATAAGCCCTTTTAACTCTAGGTTTAACATAGTCATCATGGGGTGATTTAATAATAGTAACCTATTTAATTAATCTAACTAAGGCACAAGGACCAATCCACCCATCAGACAATACATTCAACGGTTAGTTTCTGGATGTGTGGAAAGAACAATCAGCAATACCTCTGTCTTGATTTTTCAACATAGTAAGAGATGGTGCAACCTGAGTTATGTGACCACACAACCCTTTTCTATTCATAATCAACCCTTTATCATTATTTCTACGTATTCCCGTAGTCTCTAGCACCCAAATAGTATCACATTCTACAGTGGTGCTTCCTACATCAATTCCTTCGGTGTGGTGCCTGTAAAAACATTAATATTTTCCTTTAACCACGGTACCTCTGTCTAATTGAGGTCCATTTAATTCAGTTCTAATGTTATAGGCAGCACAATCATTGTCTCCCAGCATGGTCTCATTCAACATAGTTTTACCCCTAGTGCTTACCCAGAGCAATCCTACATTCTATGTCACACAAGGGAATAGAATACTTTCTATTGGTACAATGGTCATTTTTCCAACTTACACAGTTTTTAAATGATGCTGGTTCAGAGACTATTAAAAGATCAGACAAAGGTGATTTTCTACACAAAATACAATTGTCCATTCTGTGTTTGTTTGCCATATACTTAGCCCATTCGTATCACTCCTTCTTCACTACTTCTTCTCGTGTGGTGTCCTTGAGTGGTTCTAATTCTGATACATCTAGTTCTGTCGCTTTTACAATGTTCTTATCTTGAGGTAGATCATTAGAGTTTATCAGAAAGTTCCAAATGTCAATAAAAAACTCTCCTGACTCTGATGTCTCAGGTTGCTTTGTGGGTAGGGTGGTCTGCTTGTAAGGGCAGTCGATGTCATCTTAGTGGTAGCTACTGTGGTCGTCACAGCAGCCGCCACCCTTGTTGTTGTCGTTGTCACAGGTTCTTCCTGTTCAGGTGCAGGGGTAGGATCAATCTTAATGACCGTGGTGCTACTCCCTTTGGTCACTGTTGTTTTTGTTATTAAAATTCTTCACCTTCAATTGGTTCAATCTGATTCATGATGAGCACCCACTCGTCTTTTTCTTTGATTAATGTCAGGTCACATCCTTTTGGGTCCCAAATGACTTCTCCCTTTGTTTGGTGATGTGTCCATCCACAGAGTGCCATCTCCGGTAAAGGTTTGATCCTTATGATTGAGGTAGACTTCAGTTCTGCTGCTTCTGTTATGAGTTGAGGTGAAACAGAGATTCTAACCTTGTCAGTCTTTTTGGATTGTTCAACTGGTTCCTCTCTTCTCTTCCTGTTTCCACCATATATCTTGATTGTGCATGAGTCTGTTGTTTCTATACTAGCATTCACTGTTACTTCTGTTATGTCAATGTTCATTATTCTTTTGTTGTTCTAACTTCAATTGTCTGTAAAGGAGACCATTCAAGAGCCGAAAAGTCAATAATGGGGAAATCCCCATTTTCTTCAGCTTGCGGGACTTTTCCTCCTCTTATCTTCACCTGAGGCTCCCTCCTCAGGCAGGATTTAGCTTCCATCTGGAAGGGTTTCAATTTTTAGGGAAGAGATGTTCTCATTCTGTTCCTTGTGAGGCCTCTCCTCCTTTTCTGGGTGCATTAGTTGGTGCACCTGTCACATTTTGGCTTCACTTGATTTGCTGTTTTCTTGGCTCCTCCCTGGTGAATCAGCATCCTCTGTGTCCTCATCTCTATATGGTTGTGTACTTCTCTCTGTTGGGACTCAGGTGCAGTGGTTCAGATGGTACCATGTCTGGCTTCCTTTCACTTGGACGGCCGTTCTTGTTGCTTTGACCACCTCATAGGGTCCTTCTCTCCTTGGTGGATCCCACTTCCTCCGGAACACTCGAACGTGTACTAGATCTCCTGGTGTCACTGGGAAAGGTCCTTCTGGTCCCCTTGGATCATCAGACGCAGAACCTCTCGTCCTGGTTCAGGTTTCTGCCTTCTTTCTGTGAGGCATTCATACTTAGAGACTTATGGCCTCTGTTCTATGATTGCACCATACATCCTCTTACTTCCATCACTCATCACACAACAAACTGACATTCCAGCTTAAGCAGGCAAACCCTTCTCCTTCTGTTTTCCTAAACATAAGACTTGGAAAACAACAGACAAAACATAACAGCATTGACAATGTTATGTGTTATGCATAAATATATTCATGCAAACTGAAATCTGAGACCATGACAATTCCCACTCTCTCTTTACCTGACTCTATGCCTCCAGGATACTTTTCTGCTGGACTCCACAAAAATAAAAGCCCTAAAAAGCTTCCTCATGCTTCCACCCAGTCTTCCCCTTTCGGCCCCAGGTTCTGAGAGGTGTTCCCAAATCATGTCATTTTTTACTTAGTTTCCCATCTGCTCCATTTTAACTGATAATCATGTGCATAACCTTAATCAACATGATCTCTTCTTGACGTAATTCAACACTATATATGCTTTCACATCAATTCCTTTAACATGTTTGTTTAGAGTATAATATCCTATCATCTATTCTTTTTCACATGATGCATTAAAAAATGAAACAAGTAGCCCACAAACTCAACCCAGTATGTCTATAGTAGCCCCCAAACTCAAC
This sequence comes from Salvelinus fontinalis, assembly GCF_029448725.1. NCBI lineage: Eukaryota > Metazoa > Chordata > Actinopteri > Salmoniformes > Salmonidae > Salvelinus > Salvelinus fontinalis. The sequence continues at coordinate 38,163,131 of NC_074678.1, read as the reverse complement.
CCAGTATGTCTATAGTGGAATCTAGTCTCTCTCTCTCTGATTCCACGTCCTCTGTCATGGTGTTTTCAAGCTCACCCTTTATTCAGCTGGACCTCACTTCTCGTGAGACTTATGTACCCACCAAAGAGAGACATGAAGAACTTTACCACTGCAGTGTTGTAAGAAGTATACCACCAGCCTGGTGTATCTTGATGTACACTCAGTCTCCAGAATGCAGCCCAAGCCCTACCCATTTCTGGCTGTTTTTTTCCTGAGGACATACACACTAACACATGGGTTATTTCCTGACAACAGACTTTCTTCGTATAGCAAGATCACTAATTCTTAATTTTTAAATAACAGCCCTATGTAAACATTCTGCCTCAAATACCTGGCCTCCTGCCACAGAAATATTCATAATGATAGTCAAATGATGGTCCCTACAGCAACTGCTGTAAAATAACATGTAATCAGTCAAGTGTCTTCCAGTTGGAAGAATATCCAATCCAAACAAAACTAAGTCATAAGTTTCTTAAACTTTTTCTCTAGTGTTCAAAATGCCACCACTTATTACTTTTACCATAATTTAGGTATGTGAATTGTTCTATTTACTTTAGAATTGTCCCTGTATTTTACACAGCCAGCTATCTTTCCTTTTCTGTGAGTTATCTCCTCTAAAAATATACATAGTTTCTAGAAATAACACCCCTTCACTACCATAACCTTCGTTTATGAGTTCCCTCATATCCCCAATGTAGTCACAGTTTTTCTAACCAATAACACATAAGTCACTACTGATAATTTCCTTCCATTGTTTGATACATACTTAAAACATTCTTAAATCAATTTATATAATTTATATCAGTAACAGTCCCTCCTCAGGAACATATACACAACCTTATGTTCCTCAAAACAAAAATAAATTGACCAAATGAGAAAAAGAGAAAAAATATATATAATAATTACTAATTTGCAATAAATTACCACTATTTGTAATGTAATTAAACCTGGGGAAAATGTCCATCCGTTTCATTCTATGCCAATGTTATTGTTGGTTTCTTTCTTCTTCATCATTGGGTATCATCGCACAACAGACTACCTTTTTATTCAATTATATTATAACATTTTTATCATTACAATTCCAATAACATTATAAAACAAAAGAAACAAAAAACCTTATCTAATATTCTCTAAGTTTTGTCAACCTCCTTGTCTCAGGATTAGTTTCCAGAGCTTCCCTAGGCTTATTAAATTTAAACAGTTCTATATCTAAATAACTAAACAGTTATTTTTTAAATACATTTTCCAACCCAATATTCAGGATAACAGTCCTTAGTGTTTACTTTAACTCAAATTTGACCTTATCTATTCAATACACAACATCCCTTTAATAATTAACATTTACACTAAACACTTTAAATACCAGTATTATCTATTTATCAATAGCCCTTTTGTCTCAGTTTTTCTCTCATGAGTGGCCTGGTAATAAAAGGTCAGTACCCCAATTCCTTTAAGTCATTATTCACCCAACAAATATAATTTCAGCATGTCTATTTTTAAATACAGTTCACAGGTCATCAGACACAGTTGTCCCTCACTATTCAGTCGGTCAGGGTGGGTTTGAGCTCCACACCCACTTGTGGTGATATTCTCTCCCATGCCTTAAAGCATTCTGTCGTCACCTTTTATGATAACTCCCTTATTCTACTGGTGATCTCTCAGATGAATTACAGATGATGTATTTATCAACAAAACCCTCACAGAAACCCACACTCCAATAAACCCTTTGGAGTAACTTTCATCACTTTTTATATGCAGAATGAACAAAGCACATTTGTGTATTTACCCAAAGACCATAACCCCAAGGAACTGATAATTTTACCTATGAAATCATGTTATATCAAAATTAAAATTAAAATACAACCTATTTGAATAAGTTATTCAATTTAAGTGTACAACTCTTCATAATTTTCCCAGGGACATAATAGATTTTCAAAGTAATTATACAGTTTGAATAGAGTCTGGTGTCTTTCAATCATTTTATAATTCAATCCCACCTGTTCCAACAATTTCTAGTAAAAGGTGATCAGTCTTTCACAGGAAATTCTTAGGATTCAGGGCATTTTGACACCATTAATATGTTTCCACTCCCCTTTCTTTAGGAACAACTTAAATACATTTTCAAAAAACATTTCCATCCTTCTGCATACCCAATAACACAAAGGGACTGGACTCACTTATCCAGAACTCCATTTTTTAGCCTTATCCAGATATTTTAATTTTTAAAGCGGCTGACTTTAATTAACTGCTTTCCACAGTAATGCAGTCTCCAATGACAATTTTGACCAGAGAAGATTAAAACCCTTTTTTTTCTTATTCTTTCTGGAAAAGAAAGTGTACATATTGTTAATATTCACAATGTTACCTTTTAGTCAGCAAACCAATAATTTTACTTATCCATAGATTTTATTCTAAAGCGTCTTTAACAATTCCAGAGAATTGTGGTATAGAATGTCTAACAATTAAAATTCCATCTGTACTCTACTAGATGTCAAGTCAAACGTGATCTAATACTTCTTCTTGACCACATATAAACTGTAATCTCTATGAAACACTCATTGTTTGCTCAGAGACTATACACCGCCAAGTAAAAATTCCATTCTCACTAACCTCAAACCGATTAGTTGTTTGTTATTTTGACAAGGATATAAACTCTTGTATAGCGGCATTTCCTGCTACCGCACTAAATTCTAGTGTCACATTACACTAACTTTCCCCATACCCGCTATACCCATATTCAAAACAGGGAGCTATTTTCTTATTCGTTCTTAGATATTGTCAATAGTTCTGCTAATCACCCGCACGTCTGCGAGGACTAGAAGAACCACATTTTTACCTCATCGCAATGTATTTTCTGATGATAGAATGTTGACATCAGAACGCTTGCAAATCGAGCTTCACATTTTGGTCCCATGCGACTGTGCCTCCCTTATTCTATTTATCCTGTTTATCAGGTAATAGCGTCCTCCATTATCCAGTTTTTTCATATTCAATCCGAATTCGGTAGACCTAATGTGCGCTTCTTTCATTGACTCCATGGCTTTTTTAATCCCTCTATGCTAGAGAGAAACAATCATTTTTGTTTTCATGCCACTATTTATTTATTTATTTTTCCTAAATACTCCACTTCTGTTATACACCTTTTATTTACTATTTTTCCGAGGTAGAGCTAATCCCCTTTCCAATTAATAATTAATTTGTCACATCACTTAATTTCTTTTATCGAAGCCTACTCTATATAGTACAGACATTATTTCTGAATACTACAGAGGACTTAATGTCTTATTCTAGTACAGTACTTCAAATATCACTATGTTTTTCCCTTTACAGATATAATTATTTATTCATTTTATTCATTTGGTTTGTTGTTACAGTTCTAATCAATTTTTAAGATTACATTTACATTACATTTAAGTCATTTAGCAGACGCTCTTATCCAGAGCGACTTACAAATTGGAAAGTTCATACATATTCATCCTGGTCCCCCGTGGGAATTGAACCCTCAACCCTGGCGTTGTAAGCACCATGCTCTACCAACTGAGCCACACAGGTCCACTGCCCGCTCCATTAAGATCTCTATCTAACGTCTTACTTTTACCTTTATTTATTTATTTTGTCTATACTTTCTTACCTCTTCTCTATATTCTTATTGTTTGATCCTATGGTCAATTTACTAGTGAGGCAAGCCTCAGTATTTTTTACACCCCTCTCTGTCCTTCAGACTATTTTTAGATCGTAGTCTCTGTGGGTACAGAGCAACTGATCTCTTGCTGTTTTCCTACAATTTACACTGCTTCGTGATATCTTCAATATGAGACTTATGTTATGGTGTTTCTTGTGTATTTTCGTCATTCTAAACAGCCTAGATTTATTTTAACCTCATAGTATAATTTCAGTTTATTTTAAACGTTATTTCCTTTTAAATAATATTCGTGCCTCAGTTTAATACCCCTTTAACACCTATTGTATTTTTACAATGCTCTTTTAACACATTATCACGTCAATTTTTATCGTTATTTATAACTTATTTTGCCCAATATTTTTCCCGATTTTGTTCCTCTTCCCTGTGAGAGTTAAATGCACTCTCCTTCTCAAATTACACTCAGTTAACTGTCAGAGAGGCTTGCGCATGCCTCTTCCTACCAGCAGTTGGTCACAGACACACACACACTATTTTCCTAATCTTCTCATTCATCACAAATAATTGTCATTCATTTATTCACGCATACCCTTCGTTTTTACCTAAAAACGACCTCTAGTTGGTTCCTACTAACTTATTTCATTTTCTCAACATAAGCCGGAATTATACTATAGGATTTTTCACGATATGACGAGACTACTACCTAATCGGGCCAGCCTGTCTTCATATTCTATTCACCCACCCAATACTGATCTCTATTTTATATTAGAGCAATATCGTGGCGTGACCTACTGAATTACAAACCCCCGTTTAGCTAGACGGAGCGTTTCTTATTCGTAGGATTTCGCTTGCAGTTGAACGCCGCACAATCGGGCTGACGTCCTAAATATTCATCAGTTCAGTCCCCCTGATTGGGGCGGTATCATGAATATTTATTTAACTACTTATTTATGTTTTAACCATATAAGCTGCTTTTGCAGTTGAACGCCGCACAATCGGGCCAACGTTTTCCTGCGTCCTAAATATTTCACCCGTACAGTCCTCCTTTCAGAGCGGTAACCATGAAATATTTATTTACTAAATATCCACCCACAGACTATTCTGCCGTGAATATCCCACCCAAGCAGACCTCTTCAAAAATGTTCCTTTTTTAAAGAGCGGTATCGTGGCTTCCTAACTACTTATTTATGCAGTTCTCTATTATTTTTTAGAGCCGTTATTCATAAGTAACCTGTCCAAGCATTCCTTCTACTAATTTTATTGAAGAGGTATCACAGGATTTTCTACCTACATTATCTGTCCCTTATTATAGCCAGCCATCTCAGCCAGATGCGCAAACGACCGCATCATTTAAGCTACACATTCGAACGGTCTGATCAGAACGAGCGCATGCATGCCCGCTCCGCTAAACACCTAACACAAGCAAAGTTCACAGCGCCTATTCACTCAGTCTCTATACTACATGCGCATACATTTATATTTAATACAATTCCCCAAATTACACATACATGCAAATTCATTGAATTCAAAAGTTCTTTAGTATTTACTGGTTTCTTTTTAGGAAATTTGAAAGAGAGACTTACATGGCGCCCCTCTCGCTGAGACAGGATCTCTGAAGCAATCCATACAAACATTTCAACTATGTAAGAACAAGCTTACCTTTTTCATAGTTGTGGCCATAGTGTTTGCAAGATTGTCCAAAGAAACTATCTCCAGCCCTGAACGCCATTCCTGAGTCCCTGTCCCTTCTGGCTAAGCTCGCCAAATATGTCGTGGAAAATCGTCTCAGAAATATAACACTAGTAAGAACTTGTGAAATCAAATAGACTTTTTAATACAATGTATCACAAGCCGGAACGATCCGCGGATCCCACCTCTTCCCAGAGCACTGGTTCGCTCTTTATACACATCCACACACATGAGATCATTACATACATTAATTAAATTACTTCTCCTATGGTCATCTGCCACCATTATCCTTCATTTCAGGCTTCCTGCTTGTCTACGCCCAATAACGCCTGTATCCGCTCTTGATTAGATTATAATGGGAGCAGGACCCCCTTGTCCCCTAAAATTAATATATGTCTATCTTGCCCTAAGCACTTATGGCCTTTTACCCTAAGCACTTATGGCTGTTCCTGTCAATTTTATCTTCATAATGGTGTCCTGCTTTTTCCATACATGCACTTTAAAGCACGTATGACTTTGGCCATCTGCTAATCTTTGGTTTCCTGTATTTACCAGAATGGCAAATGCACTCACGTCTGCCTTCTTCTCCTATTTTCTAGTGTACACCTGTCTATTGTTTTAATAGTGTGATATCTACCTACATATGTATCAATTACTCCTACACCTCCGACCACAAGGCACTACAGAGGGTAGTGCAAACGGCCCAGTACATCACTGGGGCCAAACTTCCTGCCATCCAGGACCTCTATACCAGGCGGTGTCAGAGGAAGGCCCTAAAAATTGTCATAGACTCCAGCCACCCAAGTCATAGACTGTTCTCTCTGCTACCGCACGGCAAGCGGTACCGGAGCGCAACATCTAGGTCCAAGGGGCTTCTAAACAGCTTCTACCCCCAAGCCATAAGACTCCTGAACATCTAATCAAATGGGTACCAAGACTATTTGCATCTCTGTTGTTATCATCTATGCATAGTCACTTAATAACTCTACCTACATGTACATATTATCTCAACTAACCGGTGCCCCCGCCCATTGACTCTGTACCGGTACCCCTCTAAATATAGTCTCGCTATTGTTGTTTTACTGCTGCTCTTTAATTACTTGTTACATTTATTTCTTATTCTTATCCGTATTTTGTAAACTGCATTGTAGGTTAGGGGCTCATAAGTAGGCATTTGTATTCGTCCCATGTGACTAATAAACTTTGATTTAATTTAGATTTTTTTTTTACAGAAAGCCCTTTAATTACTGAAATAAGTAAATTAAATAAATTATGAGAATAGTCAGATTAACTGATCACGGACACGGTGGCGTAGCAGGAACTTCAGGATGATCAATGGAAACAAGATGCACCTGAGCTCAATTTCGATTCTCATAGCAAAGGGTCTGAATACTTATGTAAATAAGGTATTTATGTTTTAAAAATGTTTATAAAATTTGCAAAAATGTATATAAACCTATTTTCGCTTTGTCATTATGGGGTATTGTGTTTAGATTGATGAGGATTTAAAAAAAAAGAATTTTAGAATGACGCTGTAATGTAGCAAAATGTGGAAAAAGACAAGGGGTGTGAATACTTTCTGAATGCACTGTACAATACAGTATCACTCAATTGTTTACATAAGACTTGTTGTGTATCCTGACTCAAAATCAGCCTCCATCTCCACTGTTTAGAGACACTGTGGCACTTCAGCAGTTGACCGAACCCAGAAAACAAACAACCTGTTGTGATACCTATTGTAAAATACATTGTGTCTGTAAAATGTATATAGTATGTATAGGCTGGCAGTAGAAGCCTAAGTGTTGTTGTCCATTAGTGTACTCCAGTTAGGGGGGGATGGTAGAGTTAGGGGGAAATTAATTTTTAAAAGATATGTGTATATGTGTGTGTATATATATATATACATACTGTATATATACATATCTTTTTTTAAATTATTTATATATATATATATATATATATATATATATATATATATATATATACAGTACCAGTCAAAAGTTTGGACACACCTACTCATTCAAGGGTTTTTCCTAATTTTTACTTTTTGGTTACTACATGATTCAATATGTGTTATTTCATAGTTTTGATGTCTTCACTATTATTTTACAATGTAGAAAATAGTAAAAATAAAGAAAAACCCTGGAATGAGTAGGTGTTTCCAAACTTTTGACTGGTACTGTATATATATTTACAAAAAAATAGATGGGGGATTGGAAATGATGCAGACAATTACATTGATGGAAGCTACAATCTATCCGCAGTATTAAAGCTGATCTACCCCTTAAAATAAAACAATCTTGGTTCTATAGGCTCTAACACCTCAAGCGAGAATGTATGGCTCTAAATTCACATTGGCCCTGTTTTCTATCCTGTGTTGTTTCTTTCGTCCAGGAAACAATACATGGGAACAGAGAGGCTGATCTGCAACACAGAGATAAAGTAGAGGGAGGGGCCAGGTTTAGAAAGGAGACAGGTGCCGGTGAAACCCAAGGAAAGTAGGCAAACTTGGGTATTGGGATTCCTCGGAAACAGATAACTTGACAATGTATGTCACCTTGCCAGGATTTAACAAGTCAGGAAAGGGGATTGCCAGTCAATCTGTGCCTTAATGGCAAGTCATTTTTGATTTTGTATGACTAAAATGTAATCCCCCAGGGTGTTTTTTGTTGTGTTGAAAGGGATATTTTATCACCAGAAAATAAAGGGCTTTCACCTCTTAGTTCCTGACTGTGCATAAGAAATAAGGATGTCAACATGAAAGGGGATATGTCCCACAAACCCAGCAAGGAAACTCAAACCCAGGCTTATACAATGGGCAATTTCCAAGAATCGTGAATAAGGACAAGTGATGCTAACACCTTGCTTTTTTCCCACTGTATTATTTGATGAGCTTGCGTTGCAATACGGTCCCGTCCTGCTATAGACACCAGTACGGATCACAGTGTAGGGTCCCATAGTGAATGTCTCTGATGCAACAATATTGTTTTCATTATTAATGGTTGTCATAATAAAACTCCACAAAAGTCCTATATTTTATTACCATATGTCCCCTTATACACTGAGTTATATTGATGTCACTTGTTAAATCCACTTCAGTCAGTATAGATGAAGAGGAGGAGACTGGTTAAAGAAGGATTTTTAAGCCTTGAGACAATTGAGAGATGGATTGTGTATGTGTGTCATTAAGCGTGAATGGGCGACACAAACCATTTGTCTTTGCATGGGGTATTGTATTAGGTGCCAGACACATCGGTTTGTGTCAAGAACTGCTACGCTGCTGGGGTTTTCATGCTCAACAGTTTCCCGTGTGTGTCAAGAATAGTCCATCAACCAAAGGACATCCAGCCAACTTGACACAATTGTGGGAAGCATTGGAGTTTACATGGGCCAGCATCCCTGCGGAATGCTTTCAACACCTTGTAGAGTCCATGCCCAGATGAATTGAGGCTGTTCTGAGGGCAAAACTCAATATTAGGAAGGTGTTCCTAATCTTTCGTATACTCAGTGTAAAATAGTATCTGGGATTGAAATAACTGGAAAAGTCCTAAAAAGGGCATAACTTTAGAGGGTAACTATTGTTTTATGGTGATTTTATCATAAATCTTACAGCTGAAAGATGAGTGAAATAAACAAAAGGCTCACTAGATGGCAGGGTGGTGTAGAAAAGAGAGAACTCCAATCTGCTCTCTGATAGGGCGTTATATACTGTTCCAGTGGATCTCCAGATATGGGTGTGGATGTGGTACTGTAGCTTCGATGATGATCATAAAGAGATACCACTCTGTTGCTACTGCCCAGTGTTCCTGTATTCTCTCTGAATGGCCTCTGTTGGTATCAACATGAAAGTCTATACCAGGGGTACTCAACTCTTACCCTACGAGGTCCGGAGCCTGACGGTTTTCTGTTCTACCCGATAATTAATTGCACACACCTGGTGACCTGGTGTCCCAGGTCTAAATCAGTCCCTGATTAAAGGGAAAGAAGTAAAAAAATGCAGTGGAACTGGCTTTGAGGTCCAGAGTTTAGTTTGAGGGGTCTATACCTTGTGCATAGTTTCTTACTGTGCATTAGGGATCCAAATCAGTACTGTTTCCCATTGTACATCGTGGGAACCACGTCAATCGAAGCTTAATTCCTAAAACGACTGTAGGCAGCAGATGTTCCTCCTGGGATGGTAGACAAAAGGACTGGTCCTCTGTGCCCAGCATACTTCAGTGTTTGATGTATGCTTCTTTAATGGGTTGACATTGTATTAGATCCAAGAATACACCTTTATTGTCCAATGTGAGTTATTTCCAACCCATGGGTACCACACCAGGCTAAAGGTAGCATAAAATAAGCAGCATGACAGCATCCCTGTAGCAGGTTAGGGGTTAAGTGCCTTGCTCAAGGGCATAATGGCAGCAGGTGGCACATGAGATCCTGATGTCAGAAACTCTCTGGTTGCCAGCTCACTCCTGACAAATTCCCCCGCAGCCATGGGATTTGAACTGACAACCCTCTGGTTACTGTCCCCGAGAGATGCTGAATTCATCTGATTGAAGTTTAAGTCAGAAGAATAGTCTTTCTTAGGAGTTATTGCATTAATGTGTGTACAAAATGCTCATTGGCATTTGATGAGGCTAATATGTAAAAGCGATAGAATCCGAGCTGTATGAAGAACAACACAGTAGGAACATATTGGAATTGGTTGCAGCCAGGTTGTGGTGTGGAGAGCTTCACAGTGGAGTACCCATATGACCTTCTGAAATGTGTCAATTTATTGCAGATAGTGTCAGAGGAAGTCCTGCCTCTGTTGATTGGGAGTGTAAGGGAAGTGAGTGGTGATTGAATTGTTGTCAAGGAATGTGGCGCTGGAAGTAAAGCGGGATGGGTTTGGAAGGGAATTTTCTATAACAGTCCCTGAGTCTGACCTCTTATCAATCTCTCAAATGATATTAGAAATATACAAAAATAAGAATTAATGCAAGGCATGTGTTTTAGTGAAGGGAAATTGCAACAGTTTTACACAACCAAACAAATACATATTCCAAACCATTTTATTCTTACCGTTTACTCTGGGAAAAAATGACAGAACACAGAGGGCTTACAATGACAGATGCAATCTGCAATACTATACAGCCACCACACAACTTTGAGGCAATGTTGTGGAAACATTCTGTGGTTGCTCTGTGTCTGCTGGGCTGCTCCTCTTGACTAACAAGGTCCCAATCTACTTCAATTATTAACTGTTGTTCATCTTTGTTTGTTATATTTACAATAAATAATCAACAGTGGGTATTTCAGTTTCAGTAACTGTGCATGATGTACAATCATTATATAGATTTAAATATGGAACGTTTCACCTCATATCCAACTACATGTCATGATTGTACTTTTTATTGCATTTTGCTGACAGATATATCCCAATAAATGTCCTTAATTTGTCACTCATTAAGAACAACGGTGAAAACAGTTCATATAATAATGGGGGTGTTCAAAAAAAATCTTATTCCAGACAACAAAAATTTAACTCAGTATATTTGGTCAGATCAGTAGCTTTAGATATTTTTACACATCCCAACAACAGGTCTTACTAAAAACTATAATTTAGGCAGGGATATTTTGTAGATGTCAGGTGTGTGCGTACTGGTAGCGAAGTCAGGTGCAGGAGAGCAGAGAGTTGTGAACAGGCACTTTATTGAGTCAGGAGAAACCAACAGATGGACGCAACTGCGTCAAAACCTCCAGCCAATAGGCAAAAGTGCAAAACAGTCAAAATAATTTATGTTTAACAATAAACATCTTTGTGAACAACACGGTATAAGCAAACCAGTCTGGCGCGTCAACAATTAACACGTAACACAAACAATTCTCACAAAGACATGAGGGGGAACAGAGGAATAAATACATGCAGTGTGATTGCGGAATGAAAACCAGGTGTGCAGGGAACAAGACAAAACAAATGGATCAATAAAAAATGGAGCAGCGATAGCTAGAAAGCCGGTGACGTCGACCGCCGAACGCCGCCCGAACAAGGAGAGGAGCCGACTTCGGCGGAAGTCGTGACAGTAGACAAGTTCACTTCCTATCGGCAATCAGGGAAGACATGTTGGGGGAGTAAGGATGAAAAGCTTGTCTCTGCTGCTCCTGAAATCTACAGGACTGGAAACTGTGAAAGCAGAGAAGAATAACATACAAAACATCTCATAAATGATGCATGTTTAAGTATAGACATTAAAACTAGGTTTGAAGATTCAAGTGAAGATTCCACTGTGATTTAACTGGAATATGTGGCCTTGTTTGCAATGTCCGTTCTTGACCAGAAGAGAGAAACTGCTACTGTTCATTCAGAGAGCCATTGCAGCCATACACTCCATTGGACTCACATCTACACCCTCAGATGTGCATGCAGTCTTGAAGTCTCTTTAGCCAGAGCGAGACATTCTTTTAGGAACCTGTTCTCCTCTAGTAGTTCAATGATCCGGTCTTTTGAGGCAACGAGGTGTTTATACTTTTGACAGGTGTATATGTCAGTAAATTCATCCTCTTTCACTATGGTGAACATACAATAGCCACAAGAGGTAGGGGTGTTGAGAGTGCTGCCCTCTTATTTTTTTGTTGAATGTTTTTCCTCTTAAAAGTAGTGCACTGGAACCTGTTCTGCTCTAGTAGTTCAATGATCCGGTCTTTTGAGGCAACGAGTTGTTTACACTTTTGACAGGTGTATATGTCAGTAAATTCATCCTCTTTCACTATGTCCCTATGTCTCATACAATAGCCACAAGAGGCAGGGGTGCTGAGAGTGCTGCCCTCTTATTTTTTTGTTGAATGTTTTTTCTCTTAAAAGTAGTGCACTGGGCCTTTACTAGTCCTGTATTAGCGGACCCATAGCTGTCTTTTATTTGATTTAACTTAGCAAGTCAATTAGGAACAAATTCTTATTTACAATGACATCTAACTACCTTGTTCAGGGGCAGAACGACATATTTTTTATCTTGTCAGCTCGGGGATTCGAACGAGCAACCTTTCGGTTACTGGCCCAACGCTCTAACCACTAGGCTACCTGCCGCACCTGTCTAACGTGTGACAATTTTTTTGGGGGGGGGGTATTTTTTCACACGTAGCGCACAAGGCCTTTACTAGCGGACCAATATAGCCGTCTATAGTGCCGGCAACACATCTTCAACCCCCCCCACCCGCCTTGTATTTTCGCAGGTGTCAGTTTGGGTTTGAAACTCACACCCTTCTTTCTGCCTCGCGTTCTCGCCGTCCGCCATCTTACATCTCCCTAGCTTGAGTCAGTATTTTATTCTGAAATAGTGTTTTATATCAACCATCTATTTTACAGAAAGTGTAATTTCCCCTGTGACGTTACGGTTACTTCAAGTGTAAAGGTCTATGGCTGAAAACCTATTCAGCCTATCAGGGTTGGAAGAGTTTTTAATTGACCCCCAAATTCCCAGAATAATGTTTCCTGTTGTGCTCTGTTCTAATTCGATCCACTGCCACTCAATGGCTATTTATTCAGCTTCTGACTTTGTTCATCTTGGATGGCTCAGGTAGCTACTTTGGGACATAACAGTAAATGCATGTATAGTATAGTATGTTTGGATTGTGTACTTGAGTTTCAATTGCTGTGATTTTAAACGGATGAGAGGTTGTATGATATGTACCATCTGCTAGTCCAGACCGCACAGTGAGGCAGAGCGGGCCCAGTACACCGGCTAATCACTGGTGGCTAGTTCACCTGACAGGGGTATCCTGGGCTAGGAAGCCTAGCGCATCTAGACATTGTCACAGTGTAGATACCAACCTCCGGCTTCCACCACACAGCGTGGCAGAAGAGGAGTCAGAAGACTCCGGTAGAATGGCGAAACACTGATAAAAATCTGACGGTTGAGGAGAATCCAAAGCTAGTTGGCCCAACGTGTCTAGACCGTCAGTCACAGCACAGATATATTCTCTCTCGGCTTTCAGGGAGGGCACCACACCGGCTTTATCTCATTGTGTAGAAAGCAGCAGATGCCAATTTAAAGCTTTGATCCTGTAGGATTTTAGATTTTGCCTGTTGTTTAATGACAACTCTCGCAGCCTATAACGGTTTTGCTAAGTAATAAAAACTTGTAACACTTGAAACAAACAAACAGTGTGACACAACACGCTCAGCAAAACTGCCCTGCCGCCATCTTATGCTTCATTGCACAATGCATTGCAAGAATAATCAGTACAGATTGGAAGTACTCAAACACTTCCATTCCAATATTGCTTCCCGAGCAGGAAACTGAAAAAAGACAAGAATATGAATTTAACCAAAAACACTTCTGTTCATTTTTTGCCTTTACGCTATCTATTATATTTTCAATCTCTATTATAATGGTGCAATACAAAGCTCGATAAAGTTCATTGATATACATTTCCTTTGCTTTTAGATGATCTATGTAGAACTCCTGAATGGTATTCTATTCAGTACCTGAGTACATCCTCTGTGGGCAGAACTGGACTATGGCTCCGTCCCAGGTGAGAGGGGCCAGCACTACTTTGTAGATGTCTTCACACATGATCTCCAGCACGCAACAGGTGTTGCCCCCGAGGGGAGGGGTGCAGGTGTTGTTGGACTGATTAATACAGACACCTAAATGTGTTTACAAATATACTGTTGAAGTTGCTGCTATTTCTTTCCATCCACCCTATCACCAGGTCTCATTTTCAACCTCAAGGGACTTGCCTGATTAAATTAATGTTAAATAAAACTAGATAAGATGCATTTCCTGATTGTGTACAGGACAGCGTGGACCACTGGCTCCCACCCCACCACGATGGTGTCATTGCTGGGTGAGGTGGAGTTGAGCTCTGGCGCTGCGACCGCTGTAGGAGAGAGACAGCAAAGAGACATCTTATTTGAGGTGTGTATTTGTTTGTCTGTGTTGGGGTGTTTATGGTTTCAATTTTAATTGTGTGATAGCCTACTTATAACTTTCAATTAAAAAAGTGTACTATTTTCTGTTCTTTGGGAACACTTTCATATAACAAACCTGTAAAGTGCATAATTTATTTTGGGTGGGATGGTACTGTGTGAGTGTAATTACAATGTACTATATGACTGAGATCTGAGACTGACTCTCTCCATCTCTTCTGCCTCTAAAGAACATCAAACCACTAAATCACAATGGATGAAACTGCTGCTGTATTGTTTTGGTACATGAAGAAACCCGATAGGCTGAATAACTCAGTTCTCAACCCAGTTAAGTTTATTATTTGTGTTCACGGAGAGAGGTCAGATATAATTACCCCGGATACAGGATAGATAACTCTCACCCTTAGGGCTTTAAGATCAGGTATGCAGCTACTCTCCTTTCTTAGCTTTCGTTTGTTCTTTCTTTCCCCAACAGTCAGTTAATGTGAAGTCCAAGGGACAATACCTGTCTTTGCTACTGAAGGGAGGGAAGGCTGGCTCCTGCCTCCGTGGATGACGGATATGACACTGAGAGTGTAGTCGGTGTACGCCTGGAGGTTGAGCACAGTCCCGGGGGAAGAGGACACCTCGGTCTCGGAGAAGGACAGGTCGGTGTTCTCAGCCCGCAGGATGTAGTAGGAGGCTCCGGTCACCTCAGTGAACTCCACAGCTCTCACTCTGCTTTCATGTTGCCATGTTTGTAGTGGGCACCTCAGAAGCTACAGAAAAAAAGGGTGGGATTATTAAGACTCA
Source organism: Salvelinus fontinalis (assembly GCF_029448725.1). Classification (NCBI taxonomy): domain Eukaryota; kingdom Metazoa; phylum Chordata; class Actinopteri; order Salmoniformes; family Salmonidae; genus Salvelinus; species Salvelinus fontinalis. Next base: position 38,148,072 of record NC_074678.1, on the reverse strand, counting down.
ATTCAGGAGCTACACACATGCAAATGTAATGAGTGTAACCAGTTACACCACAATAATGTTTTCATACAGGAAAATCATTAATCATTTTATTTTTCACTCTAATCCTACTGTCAAGATATACTGTACACTGAATGTACAAAAAATTATGAACACCTGCTCTCTCCATGACATTGACCAGGTGAATCAAGGTGAAAGCAATGATTCCTTATTGATGTCACTTGTTAAATCCACTTCAGTCAGTGTAGATGAAGAGGAGGAGACAGGTTAAAGAAGGATTTTTAAGCCTTGAGACAATGGAGACATGGATTGTGTATGTGTGTCATTCAGAGGGTGAAGATTTAAGTGCCTTTGAATGGGGTATGGTAGTAGGTGCCAGGCGCACCAGTTTGTGTCAAGAACTGCAACGCTGCTGGGTTTTTCACACTCAACATTTTCCTGTGTGTATCAAGAATAGTCCACCACCCAAAGGACATCCAGCAAACTTGACACAACTGTGGGAAGCATTGGAGTCAACATGGGCCAGCATCCCCGTGGAACGCTTTTGACATCTTGTAGAGTCCATGCCCGACAAATTCAGGCTGTTCTGAGGGCAAGTCAATATTAGGAAGGTGTTCTTAATGTTTCGTACACTCAGTGTGTATTTCTCATGAGAGTCGCTCTAAGGACAGGTTTTCTATCTTCCCTTATACTGTACCTCAGATGAGAAAGAAAAACAGAACTGGCCCTGGATCAGAGATTAGTAACAGTATGTAATGAGATCAAAACATAATGTATAGCCTATTGTTTCACCAAGGTCTCGTAGGAGACACTGACTCATCAATGGTCTCTCCAACCTCAGCCTTAATAATGTACACAATGTTGGGGGTCAGAGAGTTGATGCAGCCCATCACAGAGTTAGCACCGAACTGGGTAAAGGCATCCAGGGAGTTCTTGGGGATCGCTGTGATCTTGTAGGAACTGGTTCCTGAGTATCTACTCCATCACACTGTCATACTCTTAGATGTAACCCTGAATATCAACACTGTCATTTATATATGAGGAGAGAGAAAGAATCAGAGTTACTGTATTCATATCTGGATCAAATGACAAAATATTATAAACTGGGTGCTATGAGCCCCGAATGCTCATTGGCTGACAGCTGTGGTATATCAGACCGTATACCACGGGTATGACAAAACATTTATTTTTACTGCTCTAATTACATTGGTAACCAGTTTATAATGGCAATAAGGCAGCTCGGGGGTTTGTGGTATATGGCCAATATACCATGGCTAAGGGCTGTTTCTAGGCACTCCGCATTGCGTCGTGTGTAAGAACAGGCCTTAGCCGTGGTATATTGGCCATATATCACACCCCCTCGTGCCTTATTGCTTAATTATAGCACTACTAGTGCATACATGTACTACAATATATTATAATTTATTTTAATAATCCAGATTTTTTTATAAATCCACTTTCATCCAACCATCATTATATTCTGTAGTTGAAAAATATAGACATTTTAGTAATGTACATGTAATGTTGCAAAAAAATACAGTGCATTCGGAAAGTATTCAGACCCCTTGACTTTTTCCAAATTTTGCTACATTACAGCCTTGTTCTGAAATGGATTAAATTAAATGTTTTCCTCATCAATCTACCCACAATACTACCCATAATGACAAAGTGAAAACAGATTTTTAGAATTGTTTTTACATTATAAAAAATACAAAACAGAAATACCTTATCCCACAGTTGACAGAGCATGTGAGCAATCGGGGGAGAAGGGCCTTGATCGAGGAGGTGACCAAGAACCCGATGGTCACTCTGACATGGCTCCAGAGTTCCTCTGTGGAGATGGGAGAATCTTCCAGAAGGACAACCATCTCTGCAGCACTCCACCAATCAGGCCTTTATGATAGAGTAGCCAGATAGAAGCCATTCCTCAGTAAAAGGCACATGACAGGCCACTTGGAGTTTGCAAAAAGGCACCTAAAGACTCTCAGACCATGAGAAACAAGGTTCTCTGGTCTGATGAAACCAAGATTGAACTCTTTGGCCTGAATGCCAAGCGTCACGTCTGGAGGAAACCTGGCACCATCCCTACGGTGAAGCATGGTGGTGGCAGCATCATGCTGTGGGGGTGTTTTTCAGCGGCAGGGACTGGGAGACTACTCAGGATAGAGGGGAAGATGAACAGAGCAAAGCACAGAGAGATCCTTGATGAAAACCTGCTCTAGAACGCTCAGGACCTGTCAGGGAAAAATTACATACTTACCTGATTTGTTTGATATTAATAGTAAACGGTTATATATTTAACTAAGAGTAAAACTGGCCTGCTAATGCTAAGTTTTTATGCTGTCCACTCTAGCACCCTGCAGCTAGTCTGGGTGTTGAGGACATGGGTTTTTACTAGCGATAGCTTGAAGCTGACGATTGATGTCTTGGTGATAAAAAAACAAACAGACACATTCCAGTCTATCATTATTCGTGCATGTGAGACATATGTGTCATGACGTGGCCCTCTTTGGGTATAGCGAGTGCCTTCCCTCTCTCCCTTTTACACCCAGGTTCTGTTATCTCAGTTCGTGAATTCCTGGAGGAGACTCTCTCCTCACGCAGTAAAGAGAGAGAAAGCTTCACAGTAGAACAAAGGAATTTTTTTCTACATCACAGAACTTGAGAACTGAACAATATCCATGTTTTGGAGAATTTGTAAACGGTCGGGGGAGAAACCGGCTACGACCGGTCCATTTTGTTTTATGATTGTGACCTCAGGAAAGACAACACAGCCACATTACCATAACTCTGTTTATACAGAAGCCTCCGTTATGAGGCTTGCATCTAATTATTGTATAAAATTAATGAGTAAAGATGAAACTATTTGTGAAATTGTGTCATGTGATTTTAAACCGTTAATGTGAGAGAATTGCATTCCCTTTAAAGTTTAACTAAGTCATTGGCCCGCCCCATGAGCACAGACATTGATCTGGCGTCATGTGACAGCCCTTTTCTACTGTTACGAATATAACCCCCACCTGAAGGAATTCCCTTTAGACCATGCGTACCTCGATCACAGAGGGGGCGAAGGTTTGAGTAGAGACCATAAAAACCTCAGTATAAGCTAAGGTTGTAATAGTTGTTGAAACTCTGAGACTATCGATTCCGACAGAATAAGAGCAAATCTTCAAATACTAATTACTAGTCTGCAGCTAGAAGTTATGTCGACCTGAAATGCGAAGACCGACAACCGCCGAAACAGCTGTTCTATAAGAACATTTCTGAATGGGACTCTGAAGTATCCATTCTAACCATGAGAGACTTCATGGGAGCAGAGACGATCAGATGAACTTTCCAACAGAAAGACGGACGATTCCAACAGAGATCACGACGACACACTGAGCATAAAGATATATTAAATGCAATTATTCCCAATTGAGTGAGCATTCATGTGCAAAGGATTAGCATTTCAATCAATATAATTATCAACTGTGTAGTGACTTTTGTCTTTCGCGCCCTTCTCAGTCCACACCCACTTCCCTTTGTCTACCAAGTCGCCATATCGGCTTAGCTCACTAGGGAACATCCCCTATCATTTCCTTGTAGCCATACATACCATACCTAAAATCACCATCCACTTGATATCAAATCAAATCAAATGTATTTATATAGCCCTTCTTACATCAGCTGATATCTCAAAGTGCTGTACAGAAACCCAGCCTAAAACCCCAAACAGCAAGCAATGCAGGTGTAGAAGCACGGTGGCTCGGAAAAACTCCCTAGAAAGGCCAAAACCTAGGAAGAAACCTAGAGAGGAACCAGGCTATGAGGGGTGGCCAGTCCTCTTCTGGCTGTGCCGGGTGGAGATTATAACAGAACATGGCCAAGATGTTCAAATGTTCATAGATGACCAGCATGGTCAAATAATAATAATCACAGTAGTTGTTGAGGGTGCAGCAAGTCAGCACCCAGGAGTAAATGTCAGTTGGCTTTTCATAGCCGATCATTAAGAGTATCTCTACCTCTCCTGCTGTCTCTAGAGAGTTGAAAACAGCAGGTCTGGGACACGTAGCACGTCCTGTGAACAGGTCAGGGTTCCATAGCCGCAGGCAGAACAGTTGAAACTGGAGCAGCAGCACGGCCAGGTGGACTGGGGACAGCAAGGAGTCATCATGCAAGGTAGTCCTGAGGCATGGTCCTAGGGCTCAGGTCCTCCGAGAGAGAGAAAGAAAGAGAGAAAGAGAGAATTAGAGAGAGCATACTTAAATTCACACAGGACACCGGATAAGACAGGGGAAGTACTCCAGATATAACAAACTGACCCTAGCCCCCCGACACATAGACTACTGCAGCATTAATACTGGAGGCTGAGACAGCAAGGGTCAGGAGACACTGTGGCCCCATCCGATAATACCCCCGGACAGGTTCAAACAGGAAGGATATAACCCCACCCACTTTGCCAAAGCACAGCCCCCACACTACTAGAGGGATATCTTCAACCACCAACTTACCATCCTGAGACAAGGCCGAGTATAGCCCACAAAGATCTCCGCCACGGCCCAACCCAAGGGGGGGGCTCCAACCTCACATTCTGTCTTTCTCTTCTTGATGTTATCCTTTTCTGTTATAGTAGTGCTGGTGTTTCTCTTGAATAGTTGAGAGAAGTTATTTGGGAACTGCTTCACGTTATACTTTCTTCTTTAACATATTTCTGATCTGTGTTGGTTGGAAAGAGGTAGAGGGTGCTCAAACAACGTGAGTAGGGGTGCAACCTAAAAATGTGTAGACATCATTGGACAGGAAAAGGTGCAATGCTCGCTCACCATAAGAAAATTCTTAGTTTGAGTAGACAAGTTTAAATGGTTGACAGTTCAGCGTTCAATGGCCTTCTTCAGATTCTGTGTTGGTTGAAATACTGTACCTATGTGTCACCGACCGCTGCAGCGAAGCACCCAATCATTGGCGTGGCCAGAACAGTTACCTGCAGGCAGCTGTACCTGTTAGTAGACTAGATCTGTTATAGAGGTTGCTTTGGTGACAATGCCACATAGGCTGATGGTTAAAACTGGCACAACTTCATTATAATAAACAACATCAACAAAAAAATATTTTTTATGGTGCAGTCAACATATTGGTATTAAATGATTCAAAATGGGTTTTAATCATATGCTACATTCCAGTGGTGGAAAGGGTATCCAGTTGTCATAGTAAAAGATACCTTAATAGAAAATGACTCAAGTAAAAGTGAGTCACCCAGTAAAATACTACTTGGGTAAAAGTCCAAAAGCATTTGTTTTTAAATATACTTAAGCATCAAAAGTAAATGTAATTACTCAAATATACTTAAGTATCAAAAGTAAAATTACAAATAATTAAAAATTCCTTATATTAAGCAAACCAGATGCCGCCATATTATTGTTTTTTTAATTTACAGAAAGCCAGGGGCACACTCCAACACACATAATTTACAAACGAAGCATGTGTGTTTAGTGAGTCCGCCAGATCAGGGGCAGTAGGGATGACCAGGGATGTTGCCTTGATAAACGTGTGAGTTGGTCCCTTTTCGAGGCTTACTAAATTTGAACCCTCTTATTAAAAAACCTCAGAAGAAGCTAAATCAATGGCTACAGAGGGACTTATCTTTAAAAGGTAGAGTCCTAATAACGAAGGCTGAAGGTATCTCTAGACTAACATATGGCGCTCTATCTTTATATCTTCACAGTAAAATAAGCAAGGAGATAGACCAGATGCTTTTCAACTTTCTGTGGAGAAACCGTACCCATTACATTAGGAAAACTGTTGTAATGAACACTTATGAGAATGATAGGCTACATTTTCTGGACTTTACTACCTTAAATAATATTTTTAAGATCAATTGGATAAAACAATTCCGAAGAAGACCCACTTCTATCTGGAATTTTATTCCTCATCATGTCTTCTCTACTTTTGGTGGCCTTAACTTCATGTTGTTTTGCAATTATAATATTGACAAAGTTCCAGTGAAACTTTCTGCTTTTCATCGGCAGGTTTTCTTGTCATGGTCCTTCATTTATAAACATAATTTTTCTCCACACAGAAATTATATATGGAATAATCGGGATATATTGTATAAAAATACTTCTTTATTTCTAGAATATTGGTTCCGAAATAATATCCTATTGGTGAGCCAACTGGTAAATGCAGAGGGGTTTTTACTCAGTTATAAGGAATTCCTATCACTTTACAAGGTCCCTGTAACACCTAAAGATTTTGCAATTGTTTTAGATGCCATTCCCTGAGGTGTTGCTCTATTATTCAGGAACGTGTCAAGACCTGACCCTCAGAGCCTACCTTCTATTGACCCTGTTGACTCATCAGTAGGAAAGATTTGTTTATCTTTTGGTCCATTCAACAACAGAGCGATACGAACCTTGTTTCAGCAGAATGTTGTATCTATCTATACCTTATGTCATGCCTTATTGGAATGGATTTATTGATAATATCTGTTGGAAAAAAGTTTAGATGTTGCCACACACATACCTACTTGTTAACAAAATTAAGAAAGTTTCCTTTAAAATTATTCATAAATATTATCCTGCCAACTACTATATGAAGAAGTTTAGGGAAAACATCAACTCAAATTTGTCATTTTGTAATGATCACCCAGAAACAGTGTTGCATCTTTTTTGGCATTGTATTCATGTAAGATAACTGTGGCAAGACATCAGTAGATTTATAATTGAACACTTTTATGAAGGTCTTACACTATTGTGGAGAGATGTACTACTTGGATTCTTTACCTACAATAGGAATAAGCTGAAACATTTTTATGTAATTAATTTCATTATGCTTTTGGCCAAATTTCATATTCACTAATGTAAATTTACAAACAAAAAAACAAATTTTCTTACCCTACAAAAAGAAATTGAACTGTATTTTAAGACAATTAAATACTCTACTAACAAAAAAGCTGTTAGAATTCTTATCACTTTACAAGGTCCCTGTAACACCTAAAGATTGTAGGTGTTAGGACATACATACATAGTGTATGAATGTCCCTTAAGGTCTTTGTGTAATGTGATATTGTACCCCCTAGCTCAATTGTCCATTGTATATATAATCTATATATACTTGTGTTCCCTCATGTACTCACAGTATTGATTTGTTGTTAATAAAAAATAAAAATAAATAAAAAAGAGTTGGACCCTTTTCCTGTCCTGCTAAGAATTCAAAATGTAACGGGTACTTTTGGGTGTCAGGGAAAATGTATGGAGTAAAAAGTAAATGATTTAGGAATGTAGTGAAGTAAAAGTAAACGTTGTCAAAAATATAAATAGTAAGGTAAAGTACAGATACCCCCAAAAACGTCTTAAGTAGTACTTGATAGTATTTTTACTTAAGTAATTTACACCACTGCTATGTTCACTATTCTGAACACAGAAAACTACAATTTCTCATAATTCGGACTACAACAAACTACTCGCGCGCAGTTGTCGACACTGATGACGCACAAAGTACGGGACAGGGCAAGCGCCAGTGGAAATTGGAAAAAAGAAACAAGATGGCAACTGTTTCAGAGCACGGGCTAAAAAGAGTAGTTTGGCAAAGTAAGTTAAACGGAATATGGCAACGTTTAGCTACTCAAAGTATCGGGATTATTTCGAACTAATAGCTACTTAAATTATGCTATTCAGTTGAACTTTTGCAAAGTTTTGTTGTTCTCCTCTGACTTGTGACAATGGAATGTCAACTAGCCATAACTTCTGATACGGAAGTTTGCAAACTAGCTAACGTTATGTGTCCGTGGCCAAAGAGTTCCGAGATTAACTTTAGTGTGTTCAATTTTGGGTGTTAATCTACTTGGTGATTACAACTGCGATTCTTAGTTATACCATATAACTTGTTTGCACATGAATAGCAATGGGGAACCCCATCCAATTTGGTTCGTTTGCTAGCCATGTTAGCCAGATAGCTAACTTGCTAACTCTAACTAGCTAGTTAGTAGCCGCAGCTGTTCTGGGCAGACGGCTAGGTCATTGTATACACATCATCATTGGTCAGTGCACTGTCAACAAATATGAAAATAAAATGTCTGTGTGGGTTGTTTGGCTTTAGATAAGAGAAATAAGATATGGAATTGTTTTGCCGGTTAGATCATTTGTGGGAGGGGGCAGCTTTCAGACAGTCTATAATAATGTAGCCTAGGGGCTGTCAACTATAACAGTACAGTATTTGCGAACTGACATTCTTCTTTCAACTAGGAATAAAGGAAACGATCATCGAGGATTGCAAGAAGTCAGAAATATGGAAGGTAGGAGGACTGGATCTGTTTATTGCAGACATTGACTGCATTCCATAGCATTACATAAAGCCCATGTAATGGGTTAAGTGCTGTATTCCCGACAGCATACTATCCAGTCATTGTTTTGATACAATACTTTCTCAAGCAGCAGTGTATGCTATGCTGATGACGTACATCTCTATTGTCTCATGTGCCACGTACAACACTGACTGAATCAAAAGGTGTCTTCATATCAAGGTCATAACAGCTTTTCTTTCTCAGATATTGATATTGGACCACTTCACCACCAAGCTTCTGTCTTCATGCTGCAAAATGTCCGACTTGATGCAGGAGGGAATTACCAGTATGTCGCACTAATTGAAATGATAATTTCCATAGATGTCTACTGCTTAGCCTTGTCTCCGGTCATTAGGGATTGTAACTATGATTTCAAACCATAAATATTACTTTGGTTGTAATTGGAGAACTACATTGCAAGTGGTGGAAGTTTTCACACATCAAAGTGACACTTCTGTTTCATGGAGTGGGGGTATAGAAAATATTAGATCCCTGTAAGGCTGTGTTTCGTTTGTGTAAGATGAATATAAGAATGTGTCCCCACCACAGCATAAGAATGACTAACATATAGTTAGCTTAGAACTGCTTATGTACAAATTGCCCAAGGCTACTTTGATTATGTTTTAAAGGCCCAGTTCAGTCAAAAACGTAATTTAATCCACACTTATTTTTTAATAATACTGTAAAATTGTGAAAATTATGTTAATGCCCTTTTAGTGTAAGAGAAATTGCCCTTGGCTAAGAAGCTATTTGTGTGTCCTTTTGACCATTTTATTTGAAAACAATCACAGTGAGGTACTTCATTGTTACCCAGAAATAATTTCATATTGAGATTAAAACAGGACCTTTAAAACAGTTAAGTGGTATTATTGATATCTGCACCATGACCTGAAATGAAACTGAATTTTCTCTTAGTTGTGGAGGACCTCTACAAAAGCAGAGAGCCTGTACTAGAAATGAAGGCTATCTACTTCATGACCCCGACAGCAAAGGTTCGACATTAGATATCTGTACACCATACCCCACTTCAATATTGAAATGTCTACATTGATCATCATTACAAACAAAACAATACAACTGTTATTCATGTGTACTAGGTTTGACAGTGCTGTGAATGTGTTTTTAATGAAATATTTCCATACTGTGCTTAGTGTGTGGATGCCTTCATTGGTGACTTCAAGTTGAAACCCAAGTACAAAGCAGCATACGTTTATTTCACTGACTGTAAGTATATACTGTAGAAAGGAGAATTTAGTCTTGATGCAAATCATTAGAAAAAGGGAGACCAATTTCATGAGTTGATTGTAAATTCTGGTACTCAATTTTTTTCCCTCCAGATTGTTCGGATGAGTTGTTCAACAAAATGAAACTGTACTGTGGAAAGTATATACGTGTCTGTAAGGAATTAAACATTTCCTTCTTGCCCCAGGAGTCACAGGTAAGTGGTTGTTCTTCTCAGGCTTTCTATAATTATCTGGTTTTATTCCTGACACTGACTCTTACAAAATCACTTTTACCATGTTGGTTAGATTATTCATGGTTGTTGGTCTGTGAGTGTCTGCTGGTGCTGGACTTCAGTAGGGGAAGAAAGGGATCACAAAACACTGCAAGGGCATTGCTTTAAAACCTTTATGATGTAATACGCTGAGGCAATCTGTCAACGCTATGATTCTCTAACGGAAAATCTGAATTGTGTAATACTTGTAGGTTTCATTATATTCAAAATTCCAGTTTTATTGGGTGAGAGAATTAGATATTTATCAGTTAAGAATGGAGGACTATGGGAAGATTTAGTCAGTTATTGTGTGTTATTGGCACCTAGTATTTGAGAGTGAAACTGAACACAATGAACTCAGTCAAAAAATCTTGGCATTCATAAATGGCACACACACAATGACATTTCTGGATGCTCCTCTCATCCATGTGTAACATCATAATAATCCTATTATTAAATTAATCTGAGTACAAACAAATCACCACAATACAAAGTTAATTTACAAAGAATCATTGCTACTCAAAATGTTGGTTCAAATTGAGAATTTTCTTGTTGGAATATCTGATCAGAATATAGCAATCCTTTATATTTCAGGTGTTCACTTGTGATAACCCTGGGGCCTTCCGCAGTATCTACAGCCCTCACTGTAGTCAGGAAAAAGAGGAGACATTGGAGACTCTGGCAGCCCAGATCGTCACTCTCTGTGCCACGCTGGACGAGAACCCAGGGGTCAGATACAAGAAGTGAGTCAGGGAGAGGAGATGAGAGCTTCTGCTTTCTCAGTTTACACCACTCCTGACACAACTCCTTTTCCTCAGCCCCCAAGCACAATCTGAGTTTTTGATTCTTTATGGGAATATGTATTACAAAGACCGAAAGGAATTGCATTATATAACTGTCGGATATAATATTTTTACTATAAACGTCTAAAGTGTTCTGTGGCCACACCTTGATTGTTTACTCATAGGAAAGAGTCAGTCACTGACTTCCACAACATTTGAATGAATAATCATCATACACTTTGTCCCCCACAATTAAATTGGGGAGGGGACTGTGGATCTGCCTCCGTACGTTTGTTCGCATGTTAGTCACACACGACATCTCAGACAGCACTGGGCCGGTTTGGACGAAACTTGGGTGAATGATGCGTCTTGCCATAGAGATCCAGCCTTTACAAAATTACACTGATTGGCCTGAGGTGGGAGCTATAATGATTAACTGAAATTTGTTAGTCACGCGATTTCTCAATTGGCCAATCATTTGTGGGGGGTAACATGTTTAATGTTGCCTTGTTTATATATATACACTGCTCAAAAAAATAAAGGGAACACTAAAATAACACATCCTAGATCTGAATGAATGAAATATTCTTATTAAATACTTTTCTTTACATAGTTGAATGTGCTGACAAATCACACAAAAATTATCAATGGAAATCAAATTTATCAACCCATGGAGGTCTGGATTTGGAGTCACACAAAATTAAAGTGGAAAACCACACTACAGGCTGATCCAACTTTGATGTAATGTCCTTAAAACAAGTCAAAATGAGGCTCAGTAGTGTGTGTGGCCTCCACGTGCCTGTATGACCTCCCTACAACGCCTGGGCATGCTCCTGATGAGGTGGCGGGTGGTCTCCTGAGGGATCTCTTCCCAGACCTGGACTAAAGCATCCGTCAACTCCTGGACAGTCTGTGGTGCAGCGTGGCGTTGGTGGATGGAGCGAGACATGATGTCCCAGATGTGCTCAATTGGATTCAGGTCTGGGGAACGGACGGGCCAGTCCATAGCATCAATGCCTTCCTCTTGCAGGAACTGCTCACACACTCCAGCCACATGAGGTCTAGCGTTGTCTTGCATTAGGAGGAACCCAGGGCCAACCGCACCAGCATATGGTCTCACAAGGGGTCTGAGAATCTCATCTCGGTACCTAATGGCAGTCAGGCTACCTCTGGCGAGCATATGGAGGGCTGTGTGGCCCCCCAAAGAAATGCCACCCCACACCATGACTGACCCACCGCCAAACCGGTCATGCTGGAGGATGTTGCAGGCAGCAGAACGTTCTCCACGACGTCTCCAGACTCTGTCACATGTGCTCAGTGTGAACCTGCTTTCATCTGTGAAGAGCACAGGGCGCCAGTTGGGAATTTGCCATTCTTGGTGTTCTCTGGCAAATGCCAAACGTCCTGCACGGTGTTGGGCTGTAAGCACAACCTCCACCTGTGGACATCGGGCCCTCATACCACCCTCATGGAGTCTGTTTCTGACCGTTTGAGCAGACACATGCACATTTGTGGCCTGCTGGAGGTCATTTTGCAGGGCTCTGGCAGTGCTCCTCCTTGCACAAAGGCGGAGGTAGCGGTCCTGCTGCTGGGTTGTTGCCCTCCTACGGCCTCCTCCACGTCTCCTGATGTACTGGCCTGTCTCCTGGTAGCGCCTCCATGCTCTGGACACTACGCTGACAGACACAGCAAACCTTCTTGCCACAGCTCGCATTGATGTGCCATCCTGGATGAGCTGCACTACCTGAGCCACTTGTGTGGGTTGTAGACTCCGTCTCATGCTACCACTAGAGTGAAAGCACCACCAGCATTCAAAAGTGGCCAAAACATCAGCCAGGAAGCATAGGAACTGAGAAGTGGTCTGTGGTCACCACCTGCAGAACCACTCCTTTATTGGGGGTGTCTTGCTTAATTGCCTATAATTTACACCTGTTGTCTATTCCATTTGCTCAACAGCATGTGAAATTTATTGTCAATCAGTGTTGCTTCCGAAGTGGAGAGTTTGATTTCACAGAAGTGTGATTGACTTGGAGTTACATTGTGTTGTTTAAGTGTTCCCTTTATTTTTTTGAGCGGTGTGTATATATATATTTGACTCTGCTGTTCTGTTAGTAAGAATTTTTTTGTAAGGTGTATCAGAAACAAACAAAAAATGACGGTCATAAACTATATAACTCGTGCATAACCATGTATTTTGTTAGGGAGACCGTGTTGGAGAACACCATTCTGGATAACGCCAAACGGCTAGCAGCACTGGTGGATTACAAACTGACTAAGCACTACGATATGGATGACAATGGCAAGAAAAAGGTGAGGCGGACACCTTGCCTGTTGTCAGCAGGGAGTTGACACAATAAATAAGGACTTAACTGGGAGCATTAGAAAATATGATATGGAAATAGCTAGAGATGACAGACACCAGCCAATAGGCTACATAAAGACTATGATGGTATTGCCCTAGATGTTGTTGAAGTATTTAGTTGGAAGGTCAGCATGGTAATTTGTGTTAGTTTGTGAGGCTAGTGAGGCCAGCCACATACTGTAATAGTACAACACTACAAAGTAATTGACACCTCTTTCTGTGTGTGTTGTGTTTTCCCCTCAGGGAAAGACCCAGGCCCAGCTGTTAATCGTAGAGAGGGGCTTTGACCCTGTGACCCCCATCCTACATGAGCTGACCTATCAGGCCATGGCTTACGACCTTGTCCCAATCAAGAACGACACCTACAAGTGAGAACCCAGCTCAGTCCCAGTACAATTTTTTTTTATTCAGATCCCCATTAGCTGATGTCTTGGCGACCATTAGTCCTGTATGGCTCAGGTAGAGCGTGGCACTTGCACTGCCAGAGTTGTGGGTTGGACTCCCAGGGCTCCCCATATATAAAATGGATGCACGCAATGACTATAAATCGCTTTGGATTAAAGTGTCTGTTGAATGGAATATATTTATTATTATTTAAAAAAATATATAATATATATTATTAGTCTTCCCCTGGTCTGCTCTCCCTTAGCGACCATTAGTCTTCCTCTGGTCCACTCTCCCTTACTGATCATTAGTCTTGCTGTAGTCCACTCTCCCTTAGCGACCATGGTCTACTCTTCCTTGAACCCCTGCCTTGTGTTCTGTTTTCTTGTTCTCACTTGTTCTGGAATGTCTGAATGGGTCAAAAGAAATATGACAGACTTTCTGTATTTATTTAGAGGATAGCTGCACAGTAGCTGCTCCTAAGACATTTAAACAGTAGGAACAAAGTAATGTCTCTTTTGGCTAGCTATGTACTTTTCTATGTGCTGTATACTGTAAACATAGACATACATATAATCCACCGCCATGATGATGTAAGACAAACGTTGTTCGTTCACTTGTTTCTCTGTCCAGATACAAGTCTAAAGATGGTTCTGAGAAGGAGGCCCTGCTGAATGAGGATGACCAGCTGTGGGCCAGACTCAGACACATGCACATTGCTGAGGTGTCAGAGTAAGTATCCATTTTAATTTGACATTTTTTTTAAACCTCTGAAATAGTTATACTGAAGATAATTTGTTAACTATGTGCTTTATATTCTAGACAAATACCTAAACTGGTGAAAGAAATTTCTGCCAACAAAAAACAGCCAGATGGAAAGGTAGGTGGCCATTTTAGCTTCTCCCTCCACCTCTGTTCTACATGAAACTAGAAAGAGTTTCTGTATCTGGTTTTGTCCTCTCCCTCCCTTGAATTCCCATCATTATTTTCTTCTCATCAATATTTTCTAGATCACAATAAGCGGTTTATCCCAGCTTATGAAGAAGATGCCCCACTTCCGCAAGCAGGTTGCTCAGGTACGTAGCGCCAGGTGATCTGTTCCGCTCTGGTTAGCTCATTCTGATTGGTCTGATGGGGTTGGGTGTGATGCCTTCGAGGCCCAGTGTCATGTAGTGCCTTCTTCGCCTGGTCTCTATGGAAACACTGATCATTCCCCTATTATGTGACTGGGTTTATATGGAAATTTAAAGCTGTTCACTTATACTGCCATGTGATTTTTAGAATAAAAAACATCAGCCATGTTTCAATGTCAACCACAGAAAACAGTCCATCTGAATTTGACTGAAGACTGTATGAACCACTTCCAGAAGAACGTGGAGAAACTCTGCAAAGCTGAGCAGGTATGTTTTATGCTGTCTCATATTATGGCCAAAATGCTACTGTTGTACTGTACATGTCCCTTATGTATGACCTTGTGCTTTCTGAGTGATGTTATGTCTTCGCTGTTCTATAGGACCTGGCAGTAGGGTCTGATGTGGAGGGTGTGAAGGTGAAGGACCCCATGAGGACACTGCTTCCTGTCCTGCTGCACCCCCATGGTACCTACGACAAGATCAGAGCTGTTCTCCTCTACATCTTCAGCCTCAACGGTGGGTCTGCTGCTCTGACTCACCCTCCGCCTTCACAGTCTGTCTTTATATTTACATGTGATCATTTAATCGCTTTTATATGGCATCTATTACATTGAAAATGTAATGAGTCTACGGTTTGAAAATGGAAAGTCATTCATTCCTTATTTGCCCCTTAACTAAGGTACCGTTGGAGCTTCAGCTATAGGAATATTCTTTCAATAGAATCTCTTTTCATTTGAACTTTAGTCAAATACTCTTTTTTTTAAATATTTTATTTTTGGTTCTGAACAGGAACAACAGAGGAGAACCTGAACAAACTCATCCAGCATGTTAAGATCGAGGAGGATCCAGAGTTCATTCTCAACTGGAGAGAACTGGGAGTCCCAATCATATCGTCGGTAAGTGAGACTTATAGGGCATACTGTACATAATCTGCTAGATCTTAGCCTGGCTCATAGCCCAGGTGGATTCTATAGTACTATCAGTGTGTATTGTATAGTAGTGTGGCACTTCACTAGTTGTATGTGGTTGTGTACTTTCTTTCAATTCTCCTTTTGTATCTTCTTACCTTTTTAAACAGGGCTTTTATTTATTGTTATGTTCCTCTTTCTCACTCTCTCCGCCTCCACCCAGCCGAGCTTCTTCCCAATGCGCAGGTCTTCTCGAAGGGACCGCACTCAGGAGGAGACATACAGCCTGTCCCGATGGACACCTGTCATCAAAGACGTGATGGAGGTCAGTGTTAATGATAACAATGATAAACCGTTTCCTTATCTCACAGAACAGAACTGTGTCACTTAGCTTTTCTCGGGGACAGGGGGAGGAAGGGAGGGAGTCACAGGAAGGGATGGGAACCAGGGCTCATATTCACAAAGTAGGAGTGCTGATCTAGATTTAGTTTAGCCTTTTAGATGTAGATTACATGGACAGGGTGGACCAGACCCTAGATCAGCAGTCCTACTCTGAGAAATGTTGTGGTGTTCTGGGTGACAGAAATTCCCTGAATGTTAAGGATGGGTGAGGTGAGTCAATGCAGTCTGTTTTGGATGTAGAGAACAGAGGGGGAGGGGGATAAAGGTTTTAGGGGTGGCCTTAGGGTCACAAGAGGGTGGTGGGATTAGGAAGAGGAGGGGAGGGGGAGGCCTAAGATATGTCAATCGGCGCTCAGTACACAGTCCCTTTCTGGGTCACTGTGCTACTTAACTCTGTCAATGGCGTCTGTGTGAAACAGTGGATCGAGGCTCTACAAGCGCGACCCATAACAATACAACTGATTCGGGATCAATTCTCCCAATGGCTGATACCAGCCTAAGTATAACTATTATGAACTAAAGCTAAGCAACACAACCAGCCTTGGACCTGCAATAAGTGACCAAACGTCCTGGGCCCATTGTCCAGTGACTGCCTTCCCACCATCATGATGACTGAATGAGTTGGTGTAAGAATACTTTTTGTGTGGTGTTCCAGGATGCTGTGGAGAACAAGCTGGAGACCAAGGAATGGCCACACCAGTCAGAGTGCCCAGCAGCCTGGAATGGCTCTGGGGCTGTCAGGTAAGATTCAACATTCTTTGTCACACAACTGCAGTTGGTGGTATTTGCTTTTGGTAAAGGGTGGTAACAAAAAAAGTGCACATGATTGACATTCATAGACTAATTGCAACCCAACGGATGGATTGGGTTTGAGGAAAGGGGTTATGGCTGTTACAGAAGGAGCGTTGGCACTCACACCTAACTCCATTCAGAGGCTTCTCCCATCCCTGGGGTGTGTTATGACTGGATGTCACAATGACTGGTCCAAATCGTTACTGCGTGTCAGTTACACAAGCTGATCTCTTTATAGTCTAGGTCTAGGATATGGTTCTGTTATAAATTACAACGCTTACAAATACAGATCTGATTAAGTAATGGAAAAAAATATGATAACTATTAACTAACTAAAAAATAACTAACTATTATTAATGATGGCTCTGAGTGAATTCCAATCTCTGACACACACCATCCATCCTTCTCTCCTTTCCCAGTGCCCGTCAGAAACACAAGGCCAGTTCTCAGGACGAGCGGAGGAGTGGCTCCAGGCTCATCATCTTCGTCATCGGAGGGATTAGCTACTCAGAGATGCGCAGTGCCTACCAGGTCACACAGTCCGTCAAGTCCTGTGAGGTCATCATAGGTGTGTAACAACAGCAGCAACTCTACGTGCTGTGCTGCAGGGCAGCGTGGGTGAATCTCAATCTCTTGTTAGTTGCATCCTCTCTCATCGCCTCCAATGTGATCTTCTCCAATGCAAGGAGAGAGGGCACAAAGAATTGAAGACTTTTGTAGATTCAACCAACCATTCTCATTGTCCTTAATCACTACAGTCCCAGTAACTGGACTATTGTAACTGCTGTACATAAATGGTAGTACAAAAACAGGAAGTATTGAATGGAAAAATAAATGAGCGGTTGGGTAGGCTGTTTTGAGTGTTTATCCGACTGGATAACACTTTATTTTTCCCTCTCTCCCTAAAACCAAAGTTGCGCCCCTGGTCTTGAGTGTCAGGCAAAGTAACACTACAGAATGTTCTTCATCTGTATGTCCTTTAATTTTGTTATTTAACAAACATGTAATTTTTTTTTTCTTCTCCAGGATCGTCCCACATTGTGACCCCCATGGAGCTCCTAGACGATATTCAGGCCCTGAGTAAACCAACCACCACCAAGGAGACCTTTACAATAGTGAAGGAGTGACCAACCCCGTACCCCTTCCCCAAACATAACACCCTCCCCCAAACCTGAGCACAGAACACTCAACTTCATCAATGGAAGACTGAAGGGAATTCATATTCTAGAGTTTAGTCATTAGCTATGTGTATTATTAATACTTAACTTTGGAACCTGGTGCATATTTGTAACATAACCGTTGTGCCCTACCCTAAAGTGCATTTATTACCTTTTTATCAAATCTGTGTGTGTGTCTCAAATGGCACCCTTTATTCCATAAAAAGTGCACTACTTTTGATCAGGGCCCATAGGGCTGCTGGAGAATAGGGTGCCATTTGAGATGCACGCTGTGTTGTTTTTTCTCGCTTTAAAACACTCAATGTTCCATGTTGGAAAGCTTCTGAGAAATGCTTAGAGATGTAATTTGGATGAAAAGATATGGAGCAAAGCTAATGTACATATGATGTAAGCACTGTCTGTCTGCTGCTAGCTAAATCCTCTCTCCCCTCCATTACTGTTTATTTTGTCATAGATTATTTACATTTTCTTGTATTGAACGGCTGATGAATAAATGGCCGACATGGTTCAATGGTGTCTTATTATTTGGAGTGATACTCACTTTGCACATACACCCCCCCACTTATTTTAAATACAATGTGGACCTCTTTGGGTCCCTGGGAACAGGATTGAGAACCACTGCTCTAGAGTCATCTACTGAAACACTCATGTTTTTTTTTTTTTACGTATGATTCATCACCAATAGCATCAATAATAGAAAGTCGATCTATGGTGATTGGGAGGTTTTGAGGAGACGTATGAAGCATCTGAATAACAAAGACAAAGAAACAGATCAACAGTAATGTGATCCTCTGTAGCACATGTACTCAAAGCCAATCTTCTCCCGTGGGCTGCTACAAAAAGGAAGCAGAGGTTCTATAGAGGAGGCAATAAGCGCAGCAGGGTTTTTTGTCTGAGGTACCTGGCGGAGCTGGGACCTGGGTATTGAGTGAACAAAGTGTTCTCATACCTGAAAAAGAGACAATGCTGCTGCCCCCCCCCCCCCCCCCCCCCCCCCCCCCGAGGATATGAGGCTTATATATCAAATCTGCCCTACTTTTAGCCAGTCTCTCCAAACAAATACAGTATCATAGCCATGTTTTGTATTGTGTCCATTGATTGTTGGAGGTGAATCATTGCATTGGCTTGTTTCGGCTATATATTTTCAGCACTTGTATTATACAAAAGGATATATATGATGGAATGGTATAGTCTGATCTTTAAGTGAGGAAAAAGTGAATGTAGGTAAGGGGACACTTGGCCACACAGACTTCTATAAGGGTTGGCCTGCTTTTGGCCTGTCTCCTGTGGTATGCAGTGCTAGTGCGCCCCCTATTGACCTTTGGTTAGAGGAGGTGTGATAGTGTGGGGTGCTTTGCTGGTGACACTGTCAGTGATTTATTTATAATCACTACCTTGTCACAACACAACTGATTGGCATACGCATTAAGAAGGAAAGAAATGCCACAAATTAACTTTTAACAAGGCACACCTGTTAATTGAAATGCATTCCAGGTGACTACCTCGTGAAGCTGGTTGAGAGAATGCCAAGAGTGCAAAGCTGTCATCAAGACAAAGGGTTGCTACTTTGAAGAATCTAAAATATATTTTGGTTTAACACTTTTTTGGTTACTACATTATTCCATACGTGTTATTTCATAGTTTTGATGTCTTCACTATTATTCTACAATGTTGAAAATAGTAAAAATAAAGAAAACCCCTTGAATTAGTAGGTGGGTACAAACTTTCGACTGGTACTGTATATAATAATCATCTTATGGAAGTAACTTGGAGTCACGAGATGTTGTGTGGTCCTCCCAGTAGTCAGGGAAGCATGCAGTTTAGGATACTGAACCCAAACCGGCTGCGAGCGTGAAACATCGTGCATACATTTATTTTGTCCCCCTACACCAAACGCTATCACGACACGCAAGTTAAAATATCAAACAAACTCTGAACCAATGACATTAATTTGGGGACAGGTCGAAAAGCACTAAACATTTATGGCAATTTAGCTAGTTAGCTTGCACTTGCTAGCTAATTTGTCCTATTTAGCTAGCTTGCTGTTGCTAGCTAATATGTCCTGGGATATAAACATTAGGTTATTTTACCTGAAATGCACAAGGTCCTCTACTCCGACAATTAATCCACACATAAAAACGGTCAACCGAATCATTTCTAGTCATCTCTCCTCCTTCCAGGCTTTTTCATCATTTAATTTATATGGTGATTGACATCTAAACTTTCATAGTTTTACCACGACAACCGGGAACAGTTAGTCTTGCAATCACCCACGTAGGTATAACCAATGAGGAGATGGCACATGGGTACCTGCTTCTATAAACCAATGAGGAGATGGGAGAGGCAGGACTTGCAGCACGATTTGCAGCACGATCTGCATCAGAAATAGGAATGATTTCTATTTTAGCTCTTGGCAACGCAGACTCTCCTCGTTGACGCGCGAGCAGTATGGGTGCAATAATTGAATAACATAAATTCCTACATTTAGTAGTCAGGGTGTAGGCTACAGATGGGAAATGGGAATGGGAAATGACTGACAACACAGCTCTTAGCTCCCTCTGTAGATGCCTACTGGAGAACTTTTATTTGTATTGCTTTTAAATTTTTAAAATCGTATTAACACTTTGTTCTAGCTAGCTATTTGTGTGGGTAGCTATCAAGTAAACACAATGATATAGTAACTTGTTGACTTAACTCTAGAATGCCTACTTCAAGTGTTTTAGTACTAGTCTGTAATCTCAGGATTTAACCTATGCCTTTTGTGATGAACTATGCCTCTTTGTGATGAACCTAAGTCATGAACTTCACATGATGGTTGAAGTGCAAAGTGATGAGCGTGATGCTCCCTTCCAATAAATATCGATGGTCTTACTCTGGTGACATGACCATCGACGCTTGGCTGACGTTTGACAAATAAAAATAATCTTGCTCTTTTAACCATAATAGTCTATATGTGATACATTGTAACTTTATAGCCTGCCTGCGCTCTAGCCAACATCGCGATCGCACATGCAGATACTAGAGTGGGCACACACACTCGCTATATTGGGCAACCATTTTTTGGAGAAAACCATCAGTAGAGTTGAAAATGCGATGGAAACCCATTTAACTTGTATTTTTTATTCGGTACATGGGAATTTAACTGCACATGGTATTTTTTAAGTGCCTTATGTCATCAAGCACATCCTTTAATCTGAAACAAGTCAATTCGATGAAAAAACGTCACTGGGAAAATGCGCATTGGCTATTGATTTTGTGCGGATTTTAGAATATTCGCATGAAAATATGTCGCTAATTGGATGGAAACCTTGCTTGTGGAGAGGAAACGTCCAAAGTCCGCGACCATATATGTTATGGTAACACGTGGGCCAGCAGGGAGCACTTCCCTATGCCAGCATTTATTTTTTAATAAATAGATCAGACGAGATTGAACAACATGAATTGAGATATAAAGCAATGCATTAAGTGGTCTTGCATGTTATTACTTCCATTCACCTAATACAGAGGCATCTGAATCAGATTGAATTTCTTACTCAAATAGCCTACTGAACACACCCGACTAGAGTGGGCTACAGACCTCCAAGTCTACTGTTAGTAGTAGTAGTCTAATGCCACCTTTGTTTCAAAGTAACCTTGAAAACAGCAACTGTAGAATAAAAGTTACAATGTATCATGTTGAAATGTATGAGGTATATTGAAATGTAATTGGTCATGGATGCAGTAGCTAGGTTTCCATCCAATTTGAAACGGAATTTCATGCGAATATTCTAAAATCGGCATAAAACAATATGCGCATTTCCCCACCAGAGATGTTTCCATCAAACAGATTTTGTGGATAAAATGCTGTGCGTGATGACATAGTGCACACAAAATAACATTTGCTGTTAAATTCCCCTGTACCGAATGGAAAATGCAAGTTAAAAGGTGCCCATTGCATTTTAAACTCTATTGATGGTTTTGTCACAAAAACGGTTGCATTATGTAGCAAATGTGTCCACTCTGGTCTTGGCACGTGCGCACTACCCAACAGCTCGCAGACTACCTCCATTATGATAATATTATGGATAAGAGCAATATTAGGCCTATTTGTATTTTGTCAAACGGCTGCCAAGCATCGACAATTATGTCACCAGAATAAGACACTCGATATTATCATAACTCATTTCATCTGTAGCATAATAATCTGCATGCTTTCACGAGTCGTAGTGGGAGGATCACCACAACATATCATCGCGTGACTCAAAGTTTACTGATGGTTATTATCTTTGCACATAAAGGCGTTTCGACCGCCATTTGTCGCATAATGAATTTTACCGACACGAAAAGATCGCACCATGTCGAACGAACAAATTGTCTGTCGACATTTCTAAAAGTGTCCCGGTTACTTAACGTTTCCATCATCCCAGTCGTTACTTTTAATGTGTCAGGTAATTCATCCGCATGAAAACGTATGACGGAAACATGGTTAGTGTAAAAATTAGGCGTGGTTTAGCTTCAAAATCTCTATAACGCCATTGGCCAATGTATTTTGGGGGGGGGGGGGGAGGGGGAGATAAATAAGGAGGGAGGATTTCTTTTTACTATAGCAAGGTCTTTGCTAAAAATCTACTTGAAAACAATATATAGCATTCTGCTGTTTGGTTTCTAAAGTCTAAACCTCTTTGAACGGTGAATCTGAATACACTTAAGGTAAGTTTGTTTAGTCTACTATGTGCCAGATGACTCCACGTATGACAACTTTTGCCTGTTAACTTTGGGGCACATAAATATATATTCACGGAAACGTAGACGAAATACATGAATATGTAGACTACTAACAATTTGTTTTTGTATTGTCTTTCGAATGTTGTAGTCTACTGCCCTGGGCCCGTTTTCCGATAGCGATGGAACTTAAGAGTGTTTTAATAGTCCATGAGCCAGGGGGATCGGTCGACGATGTCTCATAATTATTTTTTTGAAGGTTTATGTCCCTAAAGTTGGGAGATGTGTGATAGCAGTGCAGAAATGAGAACTTTCTCTGTGTTATCACTCTTTCTTTAATCCCCCCATCCCATATATTTTCCCCTATGTCAAACAATGTCAGTATACAAGATATTGCTCAATTATACCCTTTAATCAGGTGTCATTGGAACACTTACATTCAAAGCTATCCATCAGACACATTTTCAGAATGTTCAGGTAAACAGAACTTTGACTTATAGGGTACATATCAGAATTACCTGTATAAATGGCTTTAAAAAGAAAACCCTGATATGTTTTAAGCGTTGTTTGACAAGTTCTGAAATGTTGTGTATTCTAAATCACTATGAATATTTTCAGATATTTTTGGGCATACTACAATTATATTTCATACAGGTATGGTAATGCAAAATTCTCCAATAAGACCCCATTGAGTTGTTTGGGTGAATTCTGTGAAAGCCCTGCATCTACAAATATTTCTAAAAACCAGTTCTAGCAGTGTGTGCGCAATTTGGTGCCTCTATTACCAAATGTACAATCCCAAAACATAGCTGCCCCATTACATGGCATTCTATGCCTAAGCTTCCAACATTCTAATGTCCATCATCCATTTTGTATGATATGTTACGAATTCCACTAGCGTTAGCTAGCTGTTCCCATAGACTTCCAGTCATTGAGCCAAAAAAAGTCAGCCTCAGGAGAAATATATACAGTGCCTTCAGAAAGTATTCATACATACCCCTTGACTTATTCCACATTTGTCCGTGTCATAGCCTGAATTCAAAATGTATTATATTGTAAAAAGTTTCTCACCCATCTACATACAATACCCCATAATGACAAAGTGAAAACATGTTTTTAGAAATTGTTGCAAATGTATTAAATGGAATGCAGAAATATATGATTTACATAAATTCACACCCCTGAGTTAATGCCTTGTAGAAGCACCTTTGGCAGCGCTTACAGCTGTGAGTCTGTTTTGTGTAAGTCTCTAAGACTTATTATTCTTTTCAAAATTCTACAAGCTCTGTCAAATTGGTTGTTGATCATTGCTAGACAACCATTTTCAGGTCTTGCCATAGACTTAAGTAGATTTAAAGCTGCAACATGTAGTGGCTTCGGAAAGTATTCAGACCCCTTTACCTTTTCCACTTTGTTAAGTTACAGCCTTATTCTAAAATGGATTAAATCGTTTCCCCCCTCATTCATCTACACACAATAACCCATAATGACAAAGCAAAAACATGTTTAGAAATCTTAGCAAAAATAAATATACTGAAATATGACATTTACATAAGTATTCAGACCCTTTACTCAGTACTTTATTGAAGCACCTTTGACAGCGATTACAGCCTTGAGTCTTCTTGAGTATGACACTACAAGTTTGGCACACCTGTATTTGGTGATTTTCTCCCATTGTTCTCTGCAGATCCCCTCAAGAGCTGTCAGGTTGGATGGGGAGTGTTGCTGCACAGCTATTTTCAGGTCTCTCCAGAGATGTTCGATCGGGTTCAAGTCCGGGCTCTGGCTGGGGCACTCAAGGACATTCAGAGACTTGTCCCAAAGCCACTCCTGCATTGTCTTGGCTGTGTGCTTAGGTTCGTTGTCTTGTTGGAAGGTGAACCTTCGCCCCAGTCTGAGGTCCTGAGCTCTCTGGGGCAGGTTTTCATCAAGGATCTCTGTACTTTGCTTCGTTCATCTTTGCCTTGATCCTGACTAGTCTCCCAGTCCCTGTCACTGAAAAGCATCCCCACAGCATGATGCGGCCACCATCATGCTTCACCGTACACTCTAAAAAGCAAAGGTCCCTGGAGTATCATTTAAGGGTTCATCAAATTGAATATGTGGGGGAAACCCTATAAGTTCTTTGAATAACCATTTAATAGATCCTCGAAGAACCTTTTGGTGTTCATTTTTGAACTACCCCCCTCCCCTATTATTAATAATAATCATAACAAATACACAATATTTTAGTTCAGTGTTTTATTATGATTTTAGTGGCAAAGCAGAATAAAAAAGTCTTAAATGAGGTAAACTCCCAGCAGAGCCCCAGGTCCAATGGATATATCTTCTGGCGGGTTGATATTCTCCTTATCCATAGCCAGAATGATTTTGCAGTGTATGGTGAGCGAACAGGTTTCCTGTTATATTCAGAGGTGTAGAGAGTGTGAGTCTGAATCTAAAAATAGTAAATACAAATGATTAACAAAACATGCCCACAACAGAATTAATACCTTGGTTTTTGTGTTGAATGTTTCGATAATGGTTTTCATACACATACCTTGTCCATAATGTAGAGGCCTATGGGATTTTCATTGAAGAGGTAAGGGAGGATGGTACATGTAATCTGCGTAACATACCAATACCAATTGACATACCTGTGTATGTCTTCTCGTCTGTATACCTACAGCTATCCTTCAACATATTCTCATAGCCTACATATTCTTACCTCTTTGTTGATTTGATATCCATTGAATTGTGTCCATTTTCTGTTTTAGAAAGATTGGCAGAATTATGAAAAGCTATGGTATCATCATAAAACAATATCAATTTAGATCATACAAGGGACAAACCTTACCTGAAATTGAAGAGATCTTTACATTTTTCATTAAGTGCTTGCACCTTCTGTCCTTTCAAATCCAAATGTTTCAGTTGGGCAGTTCAGTTCCTGCTAGAACCCCCACAAACTAATGAAGTTCCTCGATGAACCCCACCTCCTATGGAGGGGCCATTTTAATGCCAAGAACCCTAAGGTTATTCGAAGAACTTTGAGGATCTTAGAAGAACCCTTGTTGAACCCCTACTTTTTTTGAGTATTGGGATGGTGCCAGGTTTCCTCCAGAGGCGACGTATGGCATTCAGGCCAAAGAGTTAAATCTTGTTTCTCACTGTTTGAGAGTCTTTAGGTGCCTTTTGGCAAACTCCAAGCGGGCTGTCATGTGCCTTTTACTGAGGAGTGACTTCCGTCTGGTCACTCTAACATAAAGGTCTAATTGGTGTAGTGCTGCAAAGATTGTTGTCCTTCTAGAAGGTTCTCCCATCTTCACAGAGTAACTCCAGAGCTCTGTCAAAGTGACCATCGGGTTCTTGGCTACCTCCCTGACAAAGACCCTTTCCCCCCCGATTGCTCAGTTTGGCCATGCGGCCAGCTCTAGGAAGAGTCTTGGTAGATCCAAATTTCTGCCATTTAGAATGATGGAGGCCACTGAATTATTGGGGACCTTCAATGCGCAGATATTTTTTTGTACCCTTGCCCAGATCTGTGCCTCGACACAATCCTGTCTCGGAGCTCTACGGACAATTCCTTCAACCTCATGGCCTGGTTTTGCTCTGACATGCTGTCAACTGTAGGACCTTAAATAGACCGGCGTGTGCCTTTCCAAATCATGTCCAATCATTTGAATTTACCACAGGTGGACTCCAATCAAGTTGTAGAAACATCTCAAGGATGATCAATGGAAACAGGATGCACCTGAGCTCAATTTTGAGTCTCATAGCAAAGGGTCTGAATACTTACAGTACCAGTCAAAAGTTTGGATACACCTACTCATTCCAGGATTTTTCTTTATTTTTACATTGTAGAATAATAGCGAACAAATCAAAATATATTTGAGATTATTCAAAGTAGCCACCTTTTGCCTTGATGACAGCTTTGCACACTCTTGACATTCCCTCAACCAGCTTCACCTGGAATGCTTTTCCAACAGTCATGCAGGAG
This sequence comes from Salvelinus fontinalis, assembly GCF_029448725.1. NCBI lineage: Eukaryota > Metazoa > Chordata > Actinopteri > Salmoniformes > Salmonidae > Salvelinus > Salvelinus fontinalis. The sequence goes on along the minus strand of NC_074678.1, from coordinate 38,121,642 downwards.
TTCCCACACATGCTGAGCAATTGTTGGCTGCTTTTCCTTCACTCTGCAGTCCAACTCATCCCAAACCTTCTCAATTGGGTTGTGTTCAGGGGATTGTGGAGGGCAGGTCATCTGATGCAGCACTCCATCACTCTCCTTCTTGGTCAAATAGCCCTTACACAGCCTGGAGGTGTGTTTGGTCATTGTCCTGTTGAAAAACAAATGGTAGTCCCACTAAGCGCAAACCAGATGGGATGGTGTTACGCTGCAGAATGCTGTGGTTGCCATGCTGATTAAGTGTGCCTTGAATTCTAAATAAATCACCGACAGTGTCACCAGCAAAGCATCCCCACACCTCCTCCTCCATGCTACACATGCAGAGATCATCTGTTCACCTGCTCTGCGTCTCACAAAAACACTGCGATTTGAACCAAAAATCTCAAATCTGGACTCATCAGACCAAAGGACAGATTTCCACCTGTCTAATGTTAATTGCTCGTGTTTCTTGGCCTGAGCAAGTCTCTTCTTATTATTGGTGTCCTTTAGTGGTGGTTTCTTTGCAGCAAATCGACCATGAAGGCCTGATTCACGCAGTCTCCTCTGAACAGTTGATGTTGAGATGTATCTGTTACTTGAACTCTGTGAAGCATTTATTTGGGCTGCAATTTCTGAGGCTAACTCTAATGTAACTCTAATGAACTTATCCTCTGCAGCAGAGGTAACCCTGCATCTTTCTTTCCAGTGGCAGTCCTAATGAGAGCCAGTTTCATCATAACGCTTGATGGTTTTGCTACTGCACGTGAAGAAACTTTCAAAGTTCTTGAAATATTCTGTATTGACTGACCTTCATGTCTTAAAGTAATGAGGGATTGTAATTTCTTTTTGCTTATTTGAGCTGTTCTTGTCATAATATGGACTTGTTATTTTACCAAATAGGGTTATCTTCTGTATACCACGCCTACCTTGTCACAACACAAGTGATTAGCTTAAACACATTAAGAAGGAAAGAAATTCCACAAAAGAACTTTCAACAAGGCACACCTGTTAATTGAAATGCATTCCAGGTGACTACCTCATGAAGCTGGTTGAGAGAATGCCAAGAGGTTGCAAAGCTGTCATCAAGGCAAAGGTTGGCTACTTTGAGGAATCTCAAATCTCACTTTTTTGGTTACTACGTGATTCCATATGTGTTATTTCATATTATTGTACAATATAGTAAAAATAAAGAAAAACCCTTGAATGAGTAGATGTGTCCAAACATGTGACCGGTATTGTGTGTGTGTGTATATATATATGTATGTATGTATGTATGTATGTATGTATGTATGTATGTATGTATGTATGTATATATATATATATATATATATATATATATATATATATATATATGTATGTATATATATATATATATATATATATCTGTTCTTAGAGCTCAATTTCGAGTCTCAATACTTTCTGAATTTACTGTGTGTGTGTGTGTATTTATACACACACACACACAGTGCATTCAGAAATAATTCATACCCCTTCCCCTTTTCCACATTTTATTACGTTATAGCCTTATTCTGAAATGTATTACATTATACATTTTTCATCAATCTACACACAATACCACATAATGACAAAGCGAAAACATTTTTTTAAATGTTTGAAAATGTATTAAAAATGAAAAACTAAAAAGTATTCAGACCCTTTGCTAAAAAAACTAAAAATTCAGACCCTTTGCTATGAGACTCGAAATTGAGCTCTAAGAACACAGTGGCCTCCATCATTCTTAAAAGGAAGAAATTTAGTACCACCAAGACTCTTCCTAAAGTTGGCCGCCCGGCCAAACTGAGCAATCGGGGGAGAAGGGCCTTAGTCAGGGAGGTGACGGAGAATGCGATGGTCACTCTGACAGTGCACCAGAGTTCCTCTGTGGAGATTCCTTTATGGTAGAGTGGCCAGACGGAAGCCACTCCTCAGTAAAAGGCACATGACAGCCCACTTGGAGTTTGCCAAAAGGCACCTAAAGACTCTCAGACCATCAGCAACAAGATTCTCTGGTCTGATGAAACCAAGATTGAACTCTGGCCTGGATGCCAAGCGTCACGTCTGGAGGAAACCTGTCACCATCACTACGGTGAAGGATGGTGGTGGCACATCAGGCTGTGGGGATGTTTTTCGGCGGCAGAGACTGGGAGACTAGTCAGGATCGAGGCAAAGATGAGAGTAGTACAGAGAGATCCTTGATGAAAACCTGATCCGGAGCGCTCAGGACCTCAATGGAGCGAAGGTTCGCCTTCTATCACGACAACGACCCGAAGCACACAGCCAAGACAACGCAGGAGTGGCTTCGGGACAAGTCTCTGAATGTCCTTGAGTGGCCCAGACAGAGCCCGGACTTGAACCCGATCGAACATCTCTGGAGAGACGTGAAAATAGCTGTGCAGCAACGCTCCCCATCCAACCTGACAGCACTTGAGATGATCTGCAGAGAAGAATGGGAGAAACTCCCCAAATGCAGGTGTTCCAAACTTGTAGCGTCATACCCAAGAAGACTTGAGGCTGTAATCGCTGCCAAAGGTGCTTCAACACTTTACTGAGTAAAGAGTCTGAATATTTATGTAAATGTATTATCAGTTTTTTATTTTAAATACATTTGCAAAAATGTATAAAAACCTATTTTTTGTTCGTCATTATGGGGTATTGTGTGTAAATTGATGAGGGGGAAAAAACTATTTCATACATTTTAGAATAAGGCTGTAATGTTACAAAATGTGGAAAAGTCAAATGTCTGAATACTTTCCGAAGGCACTGTATATATTTTTTTTTTGCAGCACTGCCAAATGAATATAGGGGAAACACTGAATACTAACACTAACAAAAAATAGCATACTACCAAGTGGACCAACCAGCAAAATGTAAACAAGGGAGCAAATGTATCCCGTAATAGGTCCTAAGAATATCATAAAGGTTAAAACCGTTGTACTAATCTCTAAGGTAGGTCATATTCTTCAAAATCAAGGGGTTTATTTCATTAGGTTGAAATACTGTGTTAGTCTCACCTCTTGGTGTTTTAGAAAAATTAAGTCTGAATAATAGGACAGGATATTTGGCAAATAGGTGAATAAGAACTTCGGTGAGATTTTCTTCATTCATCATCATTTGGGTGAGTCTCTTTTTACTCATCTCAATTAAAGTGTGTTAGCTCTCTTACCTTCTGTCCACTTCCTGACTCCAGCATGGTGAGCTTGTTGCAGCATGTTCATGATGTTATTGTATTTCAAAGCCTCAAAAGTGAAACCACATTTTCTAACAGGTCCTGACATATTGCTGGCTGGCTCTGAGATCACCTATTCTAGCGCTTTTCTCCGCTGTGCTGCTTTTCTCCGCTGTGCTTCTCTTTTTTCCCATCCATCCAGAAATGTCATTAACTTTCTCTGGGCCTGGGGCAGAATCCTTGTCTCTCATCAGTCTTGAAAGTAGGTAAAAGAGGCTAAAACCACGGTTGAGAATGAGAAGCCTTCCAATTGGCCAAACTAACATTGAGGCTGAATTGCAGGCAGGCAGCTCTACTGTGAAGACCTCTGTGAATGTTGTCCTGTTACACACGCTGCCTGGTCTGCAGTCTCCTCCTGGGTTGTGATTACTTTGAACCCTCCACAGGATATTGTCCCTAATCTTACTGTATGTTGTTACTGCATTAGATTACTGAGAGAGAACATTCAAATTGGAACTGGAACGCTTTAGTCCACCATAACATTGGATTTAGTGTGCTTTTCAATAGGCTTGGGCGGTATACCGTATACCGGGGTATTTGGAAAAAGCCACAGGATGGTTTTTCAATATCATCAATACATCAACTATTTATTTGAAGTTTTTCAATACATTTGAATATTTGTAGCTACTTTTAAATGAATACCTGCAGTCAACTTGTGTAATACGTTAGGAGATCAAGCAGATTGCATTCTTCATTTCACCTGACATATTGTTTGACATTATGAAGTTTACCGTAGTTCCCCAGAACAGTTGAGCCAGTCAGGTGTTTTGTTTGTTTGTAAACAGCACAACTGGGAGAAAGCAGGAGCTGGTGAGTCCATAGCGTTCTATATCTATCCTTCTATATCTATCGGTGAGTCTCTGTGAGGCGCACATGAGGTGATGAAGTTACACTTGTATGCAATTCACTACTAAATGTTTACCATCAGATATATTACAATGGCTTTCTGCAAGAAGTCAAAGTACTCTGGATGAGTTAGCTGTACAGTTGCCATTTTTTCCCCTGTGCTTCCTACTAGCTTTTTTTTCCCCTTCTGCTCTGAGTACACACTGCTGTTCCTTCAAAAAAGCATGCATCACAACTTTGTTCATTTGCACAATTTATTGTAAATGTCCACACTCACCGAAAATGACATGCAGTAGCCACTAGCTATGCGTGAATAACTTTATGAGCTGGATTTGCCTGTCTTTGCGATTAGTTATGTTAGTTTTTCGCACGTTAACATTTAGCTAACAGCGTCTGTGATTTCGCTATTAGCTTGTGCTAATCTTGTTAGCATTCTGGTAGAATAGAGGATTTATGGGCTTTTCATGCGTTTTTAGCGTCCCCTTTGTGTGCTATGCCAGCAATGACAATATGAAAATCTGGATACCCCTGAAGCCTACTTACCAAACGTACAGTTGAAGTCGGAAGTTTACATACACTTAGGTTGGAGTCATTAAAACTCGTTTTTTAACCACTCCACAAATTTTTTGTTAACAAACTATAGTTTTGGCAAGTCTGTTAAGACATCTGCTTTGTGCATGACACAAGTAATTTTTCCAGCAATTGTTTTCAGACAGATTATTTCACTTATAATTCACTGTATCACAATTCCAGTGGGTCAGAAGTTTACATACACTAAGTTGACTGTGCCTTTAAACAGCTTGGGAAATTCCATCATGGCTTCAGAAGCTTCTGATAGGCTAATTGACATAATTTGAGTCAATTGGAGGTGTACCTGTGGATGTATTTCAAGGTCTTCCTTCAAACTCAGTGCCTCTTTGCTTGACATCATGGGAAAATCAAAAGAAATCAGCCAAGACCTCTGAAAAAACAGTCGGGTTCATCCTTGGGAGCAATTTCCAAACGCCTGAAGGTACCACGTTCATCTGTACAAACAATAGTACCCAAGTATAAACATCATGGGACCACGCAACCGTCATACCGCTCAGGAAGGAGACGCGTTCTGTCTCCTAGAGATGAACGTACTTTGGTGCGAGAAGTGCAAATCAATCCCAGAACAACAGCAAAGGACCGTGTGAAGACGCTGGAGGAAACAAGTACAAAAGTATCTATATCCACAGTAAAACGAGTCCTATATCAACATAACCTGAAAGGCCACTCAGCAAGGAAGAAGCCACTCCTCCAAAACCACCATAAAAAAGCCAGACTACAGTTTTCAACTGCACATGGGGACAAAGATTGTACTTTTTGGAGAAATGTCCTCTGGTCTGATGAAACAAAAATAGAACTGTACAGCCATAATGACCATTATGTTTGGGGGAAAAAGGGGGAGGCTTGCAAGCTGAAGAACACCATCCCAACCGTGAAGCACGGGGGTGGCAGCATCATGTTGTGGGGGTGCTTTGTTGCAGGAGGGACTGGTGCACTTCACAAAATAGATGGCTCCATGAGGATGGAAAATGATGTAGATATATTGAAGCAACATCTCAAGACATCAGTCAGGAAGTTAACGTTGGTCGCAAATGGGTCTTCCAAATGGACAATGACCCCAAACATACTTCCAAAGTTGTGGCAAAATGGCTTAAGGACAACAAAGTCAACGTATTGGAATGGCCATCACAAAACCCTGACCTCAATCCAAAATTTGTGGGCAGAACTGAAAAAGCATGTGCGAGCAAGGAGGCCTACAAACCTGACTCCGTTACACCAGCTCTGTCAGGAGGAATGGGCCAAAATTCACCCAATTTATTGTGGAAAGCTTGTGGAAGGCTACCTGAAACGTTTGACCCAAGTTAAACAATTTAAAGGCAATGCTACCAAATACTAATTGAGTGTATGTAAACTTCTGACCCACTGGGAATGTGATGAAAGAAACAAAAGCTGAAATAAATCATTCTCTCTACTATTATTCTGACATTTCACATTCTTAAAATAAAGTGGTTATCCTAACTGACTGTAACAACTTTCCTTTTCTTCTGATGAGGAGTAAGAGATATCAGACCAATATGCAGCGTGGTAAGTGTCCATTTTAATATATAAAACTGAACAATACAAAAATAACACCGTGAATGAACAAACGAAAACCGAAACAGTCCCGTATGGTACAGACACAGGAAACAACCACCCACAAAGGAAAACAGGCTACCTAAATATGGCTCCCAATCAGAGACAATGACTGACACCTGCCTCTGATTGAGAACCATACTAGGCCAAACACATAGAAATAGAACAACAGAACAAAAACAAACATAGAAAAACAACATAGAATGCCCACCCCAACTCACGCTCTGACCAAACTAAAATAAAGACATAAAAAAGGAACTAAGGTCAGAACGTGACACTGACCTAGGACAGGGAATTTTTACTAGGAATAAATGTCAGGAATTGTGAAAAACTGAGTTTAAATGTAGTTGGCTAAGGTGAATTTAAACTTCCAACTTCAACTGTATATCCCTATAGGTGTAGTTGGCTTGATATTTGAAACTTGAACTCTTTTAACATATTTTTATTGGATTTACTTTCCAGTTCTATAGTTAACAAATGCAATAAATATGTTACTTCACAAAACAAAAGCAGTTCATACATTCTCATAAATAGTGTTACCTTCCTAGAATATGGGAAGGATGGGAAGAAGGTGTGCATTTCCTAAGATTGACATAAATGCTCAAGTACAAACACATACAGTTCCAGTCAAAGTTTGGACACACCTACTCATTCAAGGATTTTTCTTTATTTTGACTATTTTCTACATTGTAGAACAATAGTGAATACATAAAAACTAGGAAATAACACATATGGAATCACGTAGTAACCAAAAAAGTGTTAAACAAATCAAAATGTATTTTATATTTGAGATTCTTCAAGGTAACCACCCTTTGCCTTGATGACAGCTTTGCACACTCTTGGCATTCTCTTAACCAGCTTCATTAGGTAGTCACCTGGAATGCATTTCAATTAACAGGTGTGCCTTCTTAAAAGTTAATTTGTGGAATTTCTTTCCTTAATGTGTTTAAGCCAGTCAGTTGTGTTGTGACAAGGTAGGGGTGGTATACAGAAGATAGCCCTATTTGGTAAAATACCAAGTCCATATTATGGCAAGAACAGCTCAAATAAGCAAAGAGAAACGACAGTCCATTACTTTAAGACATGAATCTCAGTCAATACGGAACATTTCAAGAACTTTGAAGGTTTCTTCACGTGCAGACGCAAAAACCATCAAGCGCTATGATGAAACTGGCTCTCATGAGGACTGCCACAGGAATGGAAGACCCAGAGTTACCTCTGCTGCAGAGGATAAGTTCATTAGAGTTACCAGCCTCAGAAATTGCAGCCCAAATAAATGCTTCACAGAGTTCAAGTAACAGACACATCTCAACATCAACTGTTCAGAGGAGACTGCATGAATAAGGCCTTCATGGTTGAATTGCTGCAAAGAAACCACTACTAAAGGACACCAATAAAAATAAGAGACTTGCTTGTGCCAAGAAACATGAGCAATGGACATTAGACCAGTGGAAATTTGTGCTTTGGTCTGGAGTCCAAATTTGAGATTTTTGGTTCCATGGTCTCCGCATGTGTATTTCCAACCGTAAAGCATGGAGGAGTAGGTGTTATGGTGTGGGGGTGATTTGCTGGTGACACTGTCAGTGATTTATTTAGAATTCAAGGCACACTTAACCAACATGGCTACCACAGCATTCTGCAGCGATACACAATCCCATCTGGTTTGCGCTTAGTGGGACTATCATTTGTGTCTTCCGCATTTAACCCAACCCCTCTGAATAAGAGAGGTGCGTGGGGCTGCCTTAGTCAACATCCACGTCTTCGGCGCCCAGGGAACAGTTAACTGCCTTGCTTAGGGGTAGAACAACAGATTTTTACCTTTGCTATTATTCTAATGAGCTCCTCCCCCAAACGGACAAATTTGGTTGACCGGACCAAATCTCTACCAATCATAGACGTCTTATGTTTCACCTTTAGTGTATTCGCTAGCTAGCAAAACATACTGTAGCTAGCAAGCTAAGGACACTGCACTGACTTGGCAGCTGTTTCATGGAAACTAGCTAATCCATTGTGATTGAATTATGTCAATACTAGCTACAGTTGTTCACTAGCTTGGAGGAAGTGTTTTAGTGTTGTGTGCATTGCGTTTGTACACCTAGCTAGCTACCATCCCATAGCCTACATTGCATATAAAGTGTGACTGGCTCATCCATGGATGTACAGAGAAATGCCCGATTTGTTTCCACTTTTTTTTGTTTGCTCCCCCAGATAGGGGTTTGTGCATTCTGATTGGCTCATAGTCAAGTTGTTGGCCAGTGACAAGCATCGCAATTCTACAAGAAGAATCATCACTACCAGGGTCAGTACGCAGCAAGTACCGCTTTTGTTCTAGTAAGAGAAAGAACAGCCTCCCACTGTGATAAGTACCTACTGCAGTGAGATTCTCTCTACTGCAGTGCTTCATGCTTTACAGAGGGTCAAGGATCATACCCCCAAGGCATGCTAATCTCCCATGTTATTGGTAATGGTGAGACATTAGCATGTCTTGAGGGTGTGATCTTTGACCCTCTGTAACTTTCTCACTCATCATTATTCACGATGAATTCAGGATTATCTGTATTCATAGTAGCATCCACATTTAATGTAGAGGTGTTTAGAAACATTATATTCTTATCATAAAAGTGACTACAAAATGGCAATACATTATTTACCATTAATTTCTATTGGGCAAAAAATAATCTGAAACATAACATAGAGTCACAAGCTTAATATAGTCATTTTGTGCTAGGAATATGGGACCAAATACTAAACTTTTGACTACTTTATTTATACACTTTTTTAGGGGTGTTAATATTTTTGACCACTAACTTTTTGAGAGAGAATTTTTTGTTTCTCTGAGCAAATATTAGTATAAAATAATATAATTTTCCAAGTTTTTTGAGCATACAATATAGAATTATGTATTTTATACAGTCATTGCCCACTGGGCAAATTACGTTGAACCAACGTGGAATAGACGTTGAATTGCTCATCTTTATGAAGGTTGTCAATAATTTCTTAATAATTTTGGGCTTGAAGTGACAAATCCGAACTGCCCACTTTTGCAAATCTGTGTGAATGTGGTGTCTTTTCCTATGATGTGACACACAAATTATTTTCATCCTACATTTCGTTTCAGGGCTGGGTTTTATTTTAATGTTACCACCCACCAGCATGTCATTGTTTATAAATCCCAAAACGCTGCACAGTTATTCCTCTTTGTGACTGCGATGAGCCAAACAGCCTTGTGTCCACTTGGCTGCCTGAGCCACGGAGCAAATTAAAATAGTGTGTGCAAATTTATTTTTGCACCTCCACTTTTTTTTTTACCAGAACATCATAATCCATTGGATCATTTGTAAATGTTCACTTATTTAGCTAGTCAGTATAAAATAATCTCCCCTAAAACAAATCCAGCTCCAGACCCAGCCATAGAGCCAGCTGGCTAATCTTTTGAATACAGTGTAGTAAAAAAAAGCAACAGATAACATTAGCTAGATAATGTTAAGGTTAGAAAGATGGATAGGTAGCTAGATAGTGTAGCTAGCATTCTAACCTTATCTGACAGCTGTCAGTTCCCTATTTGTTGGTGTTTATCAACTCCACATGGAAATTCACACACACAATTTGTATAAGTAGCCTTTGTCATTCTTCAGATGTGGAACTTAAACGTGCATTCTTCTCAAGGACAGAAAATGACATCAAAATAGTGGCGGTAACTTCCTGTGGGGGGGGTGTTCAAGACTTTTTCTAGTAGATGTTTTTTAAGACCCTTTTCTAACTGTGACCAGAAATCAAAGCCTTTGCTTTTTCCACATTTTTAGGATGGAAAATGGTTGAAAAACATATCTATGCCTTAATTTCCCCAAAATATAGACTCTTATATTTCATTTGACACCATTTGATATGCTCCTATGAACTTCACATGTTGGTGCTCATGGCTCCTTTTACATGGAAATGACCTTCACCATTACATATGATACATATGTCCAGCTGATGCAGCTTCTGGCTACTGTACCTGTGTCAGTGGGTCAGTGTTGCTATGGTGCTGCACATGGAGAATAAGGCCTTGCCCTCACCCAACATCTCCAGTTTCCCTCTAATGGAACAGAGATTGGTAGATCGAGGGTGATTGAGAGATGGAGAGTGGAACAAATGAAATGAGAGAGGGGGAGCTTACTTTACCTGTGCGAGGTCTTTGTTCCCTTGTAGAGTATTTGTGTGGGGTATTTGTGTCACTGTGTCTCTTGCCCTCTGGCACTCACACAGCAGTGGCTTCATGACTTCCTTTTGAATTTGTTTGCATCTGGTTTAGATTTATTTAAGCAACTGAATTGTATTTCTCCCAGATGGTTGGTTGGGATCCCCCCACCATGCTCTACAGCGCTCTTTTACCCCACATGGTTTTAATGTGGATCACATAAGGACTTCTCTGCTTGCTATGCACCCAAATGGACACCAGTGTTTCTCTGCTAAGTGCGCAGGACAAGCAGCAAGCTCTTCATGTCCGCCACAGGTATGTGTGTTCTCTCCTCGTTTTGGGCATCTAACTATGCTGCCCTTTTTGGAATGTTGAAGACTTGCTGCTGAGTGCTTATCAATTAAAGGGATCTGCAAGCAGAAATATTATAACAAATTATACCATCGTCTAATTCAAGAAAAAACTATTTTCCCAGGGCAGTAGGGAAGGAGTATACTAAAAATCATATCTGGCGTATTATCGAAAATGTATTGAGTTTATTTGTTCAGTGTATTTTGGTTAATTCAGTGTTCAGTCTGTGTTCCCTGTGGTGACAATGACGGGGGTGTTCTCAGTCTCAGTAAACCTACCTCCCAGTGGGAGGCCAGTGATATGGAGTTGAGAGGCCTGTTGGAGTAGGCAAAAGAGGCCTGTGTTGTAAGCAGTGTCTCGTTCCTGTCAATATTTAATAACAGAATGAAACAATAATGAGAATCCTCAAGCGATTGACTTGCTTTCAAATGTCTATACAGTTTGGCTTCTGTCCTCCACAGTGCACACTGTGTGAACCCAACCACACATTGGTGGGAACTCTCCATTTTGGAGCGTGTTTCTGAACTGAAGAATATTTAAAAATGTATACTATTGTCATTTCACAGACTGGTTTTCCTGGAATATAGGCCTAGTTTGAGAACATCACTTACCCTGACAGTCGAATACGTTGACATGTGTTGACAAACAGCCTTTGAGGTTTTTGGTAGAAAGCCATAGGATTGAATCCAATCCAGGGAATTCTATGTTTAAACTCCCATATCATATAGATTGCATAGCAAAGTCTCTCTTGCTTGTAAAAATAGCCCGCCTCATTTCATGGGAGTAAAGATCCAGGTCAACAGACAAATAATCTCATGTCATCGCCATGTCCTTGACCAAAACCTTAATTTAATACAGCCTAACTCAGAGGCTTGACCTAACCAGTGCCTGGTCAGTTGGGGTTGTGGAGCTTTGATGCTGATCTGTACTTGTGAAAGCTAATTTGTGGACATAGTGGTTGACCATAGCATACACCCAAGCCAAGGGCACCTTGGGCCAGGACAGTCATTAATGAGTTAATGCACTAAATACACACAAGTGGATTTCTACAGATTGGCTTTATTTACCTGATTGAAGGATAAGGAGAGGGCTACAACAGTGCATTGTGGGGAATGGAGTTTTTACCCTGTTCGATATGCTGCTGAAGTATCTGACTTCATGATATCTGTGACTTAAGCCTTGTTCACACTGCAGGCCTTAATACTCAAATCAGTTTTGTTTTTCAAATATTTTTTGGACTAATGACTGTCCAAACAGCAAGTTACAAATGACTACATCGGATTTATGTGTGTTCAGACAGCAGTCGTTTGCTGACAAGGCTATGCTGGTTGTCATAGTAACGGTGGGTGTGTGTGCAGTGGTGTAGACTGACTGGTGGTGCTTGTGCTTCCTATCATTCAGAAGTTATGTAGCCAGCTAAGGTGACAATGCCTGCTATGGTCATTTCTCAGTTGCTTTGATGTTCACAATCATAGGGTAAGAACACTTTTAAAGCCTTAAAGAATAAGATAATCCAAATTTCAAAATGAGTCCTAGCTAGCTGTTTTGCTTTCTAGCACATTCACTCATTTGTTTGTAAACAATTAACAAGCTAATTAGCTACCACATGTTATTTTCAAACTGTCAACAGAGTAGCTAGCAAGCAACAAGATATACCAACTAATAATCTAAAAAATACTTGAGGGCAAATAAATCCGATTTTGACCTTCAGACACATGGCCAGGAATCAGATTTGTATCTAACTTCAAACCACCTACAAAGGTGGTTTGAAATGTGACTTGAAATATCCGATTCCATGTGCTTTTTGTCTGTTCAGAATGCAGGAAAAAGAACAGATTTGAATTGGATACGCAAATAAATGTAAGAGCTGTCGCTTTCCTCATCCTCGGAAGAGGTGAGGAGAGAAGGATCTTCGGACCAAAATGCGGAGTCAGGGAAATATGCCATCTTTATTATATATACGAAAACTGATGACACGAAAACAAAACACTTTCAAAACTTACAAAATAACAAAAACGACGTAGAACGGAACCTGAACATAAACTCACATGACAAACGTAAACTCACGAACAGGAACGGACATCGAAACATACGAACAGCCAAACAGCTCCAAAAGTGAATACATATCGAACAACACGAAACATCACAGGAGACAATCACCCACAAACAAACAGTGAGAAATGCCCTACCTAAATATGACTCTTGATTAGAGGAAAATGCAAACCACCTGCCTCTAATCAAGAGCCATACCAGGCAAACCGAAACCAACATAGAAACAGATAACATAGACTGCCCACCCAAAACACATGCCCTGACCATAACACATAAAAACTAACATAAATAGGTCAGGACTGTTACAGTACCCCCCCCCCAAGGTGCGAACGCCGGGCGCACCAGCACAAAGTCCAGGGGGGGGTCCGGGTGGGCAGTTGACCACGGTGGTGGTTCCGGTTCAGGACGCTGTCCCCATACCACCATAGTCACTCCCCTCTTCTTTCTACCCCTTCTAATGCCCACCCTAACACTACCTTCCCCTAAATAAACAGCTAGCACCAGGACAAGGGGCAGCACCGGGACAAGGGGTAGCACCGGGACAAGGGGCAGCACCAGAACAAGGGGCAGCACCAGGATAAGGACCATCACTGGAATAAGGGGCAGCACCGGGACAAGGGGCAGCACCGGGACAAGGGGCAGCACCGGGACAAGGGGCAACACCGGGACAAGGGGCAACACCGGGACAAGGGGCAACACCGGGACAAGGGGCAACACCGGGACAAGGGGCAGATCCCGGCTGAAGGACTCTGGCAGGTCCTGTTTGGACGGCTCTGGCAGGTCCATACAGGCTGACGGCTCTCGACGCTCATGGCAGACTGACGGCTCTCTACGCTCATGGCAGGCTGACGGCTCTCGACGCTCATGGCAGGCTGACGGCTCTCGACGCTCATGGCAGGCTGACGGCTCTCGACGCTCATGGCAGGCTGACGGCTCTCGACGCTCATGGCGCTCTGACGGCTCTGGCTGCTCATGGCGCTCTGACGGCTCTGGCTGCTCATGGCTCACTGACGGCTCTGGCTGCTCATGGCTCTCTGACGGCTCTGGCTGCTCATGGCTCTCTGACGGCTCTGGCTGCTCATGGCTCGCTGACGGCTCTGGCAGATCCTGTCTGATTGGCGGCTCTGGCAGATCCTGTCTGGTTGGCGGCTCTGGCAGATCCTGTCTGGTTGGCGGCTCTGGCAGATCCTGTCTGGTTGGCGGCTCTGGCAGATCCTGTCTGGCGGGCGGCTCTAGCGGCTCCTGTCTGGCTGACGGCTCTAGCGGCTCCTGTCTGGCGGATGGCTCTGTAGGCTCATGGCAGACGGGCGGCTTTGCAGGCTCATGGCAGACGGGCGGCTTTGCAGGCTCCTGGCAGACGGATGGCTCAGATGGCGCTGGGGAGACGGATGGCTCAGATGGCGCTGGGGAGACGGATGGCTCAGATGGCGCTGGGGAGACGGATGGCTCAGATGGCGCTGGGGAGACGGATGGCTCTGGCCGCATACGGCGCACTGTAGACCTGGTGCGTGGTGCCGGAACTGGAGGCACCGGGCTAATGATAAGCACCTTCCTACTAGTGCGTGGAGCAGGGACAGGGCACACTGAACTCTCAAAGCGTACTCTATACCTGGTGCGTGGTACCGGCACTGGTGGCACCTGGCTGAGGGCACGCACCTCAGGACTAGTACGGGGAGAAGTGACAGTGTGTACAGGACTTAGGAGACGCACAGGTGGCTTAGTGCGTGGGGCCGGAACTGGAGGCACTGAACTGGATACACGCACTATAGGGAGAGTGCGTGGAGGAGGAACAGGGCTCTGGAAATGCACTGGTAGCCTAGTGCGTAATGTAGGCACTGTAGGTACTAGGCTGGGGCGGGGAGGTGGCGCCGGAAATACCGGACCGTGCAGGCGTACTGGCTCTCTTGAGCATTGAGCCTGCCCAACCTTACCTGGTTGAATGCTCCCGGTCGCCCTGCCAGTGCGGCGAGGTGGAATAGCCCGCACTGGGCTATGCAGGCGAACCGGGGAAACCATGCGTAAGGCAGGTGCCATGTATGCCGGCCCGAGGAGACGCACTGGAGACCAGACGCGTTGAGCCGGCCTCATGACACCTGGCTCAATGCCCAATCTAGCCCTACCAGTGCGGGGAGGTGGAATAACCCGCACTGGGCTATGCACACGTACAGGAGACACCGTGCGCTCTACTGCGTAACACGGTGTCTGCCCGTACTCCCGCTCTCCACGGTTAGCCTGGGAAGTGGGCGCAGGTCTCCTACCTGCCCTTGGCCCACTACCCTTTAGCCCCCCCCCCAAGAAATTTTTGGGAGTTACTCACGGGCTTTTCGGGCTTCCGTGCAAGACGTGTCCCCTCATAATTCCGGTTTCGAGCTTGATTCTCCGGCTTCCATCCACGTCTCCTAGCTGCCTCCTTAAACCACCGCTCCTGGGCTGTGGCTGCCTCACTCTTCTCACGAGAGCAGCGATGTTCTCCAGTCTGCGCCCAGGGTCCTCTACCAGACAGGATCTCCTCCCAAGTCCAAAAGTCCTTGTTGCTCCGTCGAGCATTCCCATACCGCTTGGTCTCTGTATGTTGGTGGGTGATTCTGTAAGAGCTGTCGCTTTCCTCATCCTCAGATGAGGTGAGGAGAGAAGGATCTTCAGACCAATATGCGGAGTCAGGGAAATATGCCATCTTTTTTATTAATACGAAAACTGATGACAGGAAAACAAACACTTTAACAAACTACAAAATAAGAAAACGACGTACACGCAACCTGAACATAAACTTACATGGACAAACGTAAACTCACGAACAGGAACGGACATCGAAACATACGAACAGCCAAACAGCTCCAAAAGTGAATACATCTAACATAACGAAGACATCACAGGAGACAATCACCCACAAACAAACAGTGAGAAATGCCCTACCTAAATATGACTCTTGATTAGAGGAAAATGCAAACCACCTGCCTCTAATCAAGAGCCATACCAGGCAAACCGAAACCAACATAGAAACAGATAACATAGACTGCCCACCCAAAACACATGCCCTGACCATAACACATAAAAACTAACATAAATAGGTCAGGACTGTTACAATAAATAGGATTTGAGTCACTTCAAAGTGCCAATGTGAACACGGCTAAAGAGTCCGACCTCACTGAATCTCATGTACGGGTTCACTGCATCTCATCTCGTCTCTTTTTATTAAGATCTGTTTCAAGACAATAACATCTTTCAATAAGTGTCCAGTATTATGGCTAACTGCTTTATTGTGACACCAGTAAAAAGGAGTGAGTTTGACAGAGTGCATTAGTCGTCCCCGGAGCCACTTAGTAGCCCCTGTAATTACCTCTGAACATGCTGGCTAATGAGATGTGACACACACCAGCCGGTGGCCCAGATGAGGAGGGAGACTGAACCAGAAATGCAGCCGTCGGCTTAGCCCAGCTTAATGTAGTCACTACAATTCATGAACCCATTCCTGTACGTGAAAACCTAACGTTACCCGGAGACTGAAGCCCTGACTGAACTGTCAACAAAAGATTTGACGCTCTGGACATCCAACTGGGAGGGGTCAGGAATCTCTGGACAGAAGGCAGTTGTAGCCCAAAGTTGTGCTGTTACGGCAGGTCAGAGAGACTGTTTTAGAGACTGTGTCGTTGGCGGAGAGTCTTACTAGGGAGAGGAGGTTTTTTGGCTGTATCTGGGCTGGCTAACAGGTCACCGTCCTCGGTATGTGTCAGCACGCGAAACGACAGCAGCTGAGTTGTCTCACCCTGAAGGAGCAGGTCTCAATCATAACCAGTGACAGAGTGATCGAGAAGCTTGAGATGTCCATCCTGTCAAGGGTCCGAGAGTGGGTGAGGATGAAAAGAGGCAGCAGGTACAGTACTATATGTTGTTTACAGGTACAGTACTGTATGTTGTTTTAAGGTACTGTATGTTTTAAGGTACAGTACTGTATATTGTTTACAGGTACTGTATGTTGTTTACAGGTACAGTACTGTATGTTGTTTTAAGGTACAGTACTGTATGTTGTTTACAGGTACTGTATGTTGTTTACAGGTACGTATGTTGGTTACAACAGGTACGTATGTTGGTTACAGCACTGTGGTCTATTGAAGACTGCTCATGACTGGCCCAAAACTTAGGCATTATATTCTAATATAACTCTAATTACTGTAACGATTTGTCTTGAGATGGACATTGGTTTGTGGCTGTTCATGAAGTGCTATTTTTCAGTCAGCTAATGTTCACTAAAGTTTGAATCAGATGCTGGGAAGTGTTTGATTGGTATGAGGAGAGCAGGTGGTTATTGTATTTCAGGTATTGGATTGAGTTGACAATGTTCTTACCACTCCAGACCCCATGCATACAGCAGGCTGTATGTAATATGCTGTGCCATATGGAGGTGGGAGTCATGCTTGGACTAAGCCATGATGTAGGTTAATAATGATGTGATGTCATAATAATCCCATAGTTTCCACCACCTCAGCACTATATTCTCCTGGTAGATAATCTCGTCCCCAGGCTAATAGCCCAAGAGTCTGGTGAACGACATTACTATCCTGGAGAGAGCATATGGAATCACTTGTTATTGTTTTTCTGTCTTTATCTGTAGTGGCATGAAAGAAAGCCTGAAGCCTTTCCTTTTAAGAAAGCAACAGAACTTCCTGGAGGAGTAACCAACCACAGCTGTTTTAGAAGCCAGTGGTGGCAGGGTGTGGACTGTGGAGTTCTACAGTATAGATGCAGATCCTAACCACAAACACATATGGGTGTGCTGTGGAGCCGAACTGCATTGGTGGAGAGAAGTTTGGTTCTGTATACCAACATGACAAGGTATTTCTACAGTCCATGTCATTGGTCTGGTGTAGGGCTGTGATGGTCATGGAATTTTGGATGACAGTAATCGGACAGCCAAATGACCACTTCACCGTAATAACTGTTTGAATAGGCAAAACATTTGTGTGACTACACATTTTCTCCTCTCATCTGCTACTAACTGCATGTGCTGCCATAGAAATTGAATATATAGAACAGGCATCCCCAGTCATGTCAATGATGGCATGATGGGTGGACTGCTGTAAAATGTGTAAAATATGTGCTATGATTTGTTGATTCAACTCAACTGACATTACAAACAATACATTCCATTGCATGAGCCACATCCGTAACATAATTTGAATGAACATTCTACATTAACATGGAAATTATTGCATCACAATACCAGACAGCCATTGCGAGTGTACCCATGAGTTTACCAGTCAAATTACCAGGGTTAGAGGTTCCAAGCCCTTTCTTTTGATTATACAGTATTTATGTGTGCTGCTGCATTGTGGGGTGCGTTTTCTAGGCAACCGAAGACCCAGTTGCTTGTTTCTGCAAGGCGCAACAAAGCAAAGATGATTTAGTATGAAGATTTTTATAAACTGCTTCTCCAACGGAAGTCCCCGATCACAGCTTTAGGCGATGTCATGGCGACGTTGGCTAGCTAAACTTGCGCGCAGAAATACGTCATTGGGACCAACAGTTGTGTCACGACGAACTGCGCATGTGCATGCCATCAAACGAAACTCACTCCTTCGGTAAAGTTGTCTTTGGCTAAAAGAAAAACGTGTCAGTTTGTCATTTTCTTAAAGTTGGAGTAATAACATGTTTAGCTACTTAAGACATTGGCTCGAATCTAGGTTGTGCCTTTAGAAATCGAGAAAATGAACAACTAGGGAATCATTTTTAGCTTATCTCATTGACTTCCCAAACTCTGGTCGAGTCTGCCAAGTTGATTTGCAGGAGTCCCCGGAAGTATCACGATGTTGGGCCTCTGGGTTTAGAAACTCTGAACAAGTTTTCATAACATTTTTAAGAGTCCATGTTATGGCCGAAACTGACTCAATCGCATAAATTTCCGGCGGTCCCATCTTTAGTCAGCTGTTGTTGTTTTATTTACGGCTATGGCGGTTATTTTATTTTCATGATGGTCTTCATCCATACACGGTAATTGTGCCAGTCTGTTTGTGCTATCATGCCAACTCTTTAGGCGAGTTGACAACTGCTATCATTGTGTATGGACAGCTATCATTGTCAAGCCAAACATGGCATGACAATGATAGCAGTTGTCATGTGTGCAAACAGATCTGAATGGGGCAGTACTCTGAGCGTAACTGATCCTTTTGATTTTTTCTATCTTATGTTATGTGTATATTTGTTGTCAAGTGGTGGTTGTTGTTGGCTTTTAATGTTGTTTTATCCTGAATTTCCTCTGATATTAGTTTATGTTCCTAGACAGTCTGATCACGCACACACACATAGAGACTATGGGCTATAATGTGTTCTTCTTCTCCTTCTAGGATGGAGACATCTTGTCTGGAGTTGGCCTTGGAGGGGGAGAGGCAGTGTAAGGTGGGGAATTACCGTGCCGGGGTCTCCTTCTTTGAGTCGGCAATCCAGGTTGGCACAGAGGACCTCCAGATCCTCAGCGCCATCTACAGCCAGCTGGGCAACGCATACTTCCACCTGCAGGAGTACAGCAAGGCTCTAGAATACCACCGCCACGACCTCAACCTCACCAGGTACACAATACATCCTCAACCTCACCAGGTACACAGCACCGCCTCAACCAGGTACACAGCACCGCCTCAACCTCACCAGGTACACAGCACCGCCACGACCTCACCAGGTACACAGCACCGCCACGACCTCACCAGGTACACAGCACCGCCACGACCTCACCAGGTACACAGCACCGCCACGACCTCACCAGGTACACAGCACCGCCACGACCTCACCAGGTACACAGCACCGCCACGACCTCACCAGGTACACAGCACCGCCACGACCTCACCAGGTACACAGCACCGCCACGACCTCACCAGGTACACAGCACCGCCACGACCTCACCAGGTACACAGCACCGCCACGACCTCACCAGGTACACAGCACCGCCACGACCTCACCAGGTACACAGCACCGCCACGACCTCACCAGGTACACAGCACCGCCACGACCTCACCAGGTACACAGCACCGCCACGACCTCACCAGGTACACAGCACCGCCACGACCTCACCAGGTACACAGCACCGCCACGACCTCACCAGGTACACAGCACCGCCACGACCTCACCAGGTACACAGCACCGCCACGACCTCACCAGGTACACAGCACCGCCACGACCTCACCAGGTACACAGCACCGCCACGACCTCACCAGGTACACAGCACCGCCACGACCTCACCAGGTACACAGCACCGCCTCGACCTCAATCTCACCAGGTACACAGCACCGCCACGACCTCAATCTCACCAGGTACACAGCACCGCCACGACCTCAACCTCACCAGGTACACAGCACCGCCTCAACCTCACCAGGTACACAGCATCACCACGACCTCAACCTCACCAGGTACACAGCATCGCCACGACCTCAACCTCACCAGGTACACAGCACCGCCATGACCTCAACCTCACCAGGTACACACACTTAGCAGGACCTCACACTGACCAGGTACACAGCACCACCATGACATCACAACACAGCTACAACCTCACTCTGACCAGGTGCACACTACTGACATGACCTCACTCTGACCAGGTACACAGCACTGCCATGACCTCACTCTGACCAGGTGCACACTACCGCCATGACCTCACTCTGAACAGGTACACAGCACTAGAGGTCGACCGATTATGCTTTTTCAACGCCGATACCGATTATTAGAGGACCAAAAAAAGCCGATGCCGATTAATCGGACGATTTAAAAAAAGTAAAAAATAAATAATAATTACATTTGTAATAATGACAATTACAACAATACTGAATTAACACTTATTTTAACTTAATATATTACATCAATAAAATCAATTTAGCCTCAAATAAATAATGAAACATGTTCAATTTGGTTTAAATAATGCAAAAACAAAGTGTTGGAGAATAAATTAAAAGTACAATATGTGCCATGTAAAAAAGCTAACGTTTAAGTTCCTTGCTCAGAACATGAGAACATATGAAAGCTGGTGGTTCCTTTTAACATGAGTCTTCAATATTCCCAGGTAAGAAGTTTTAGGTTGTAGTTATTATAGGAATTATAGGACTATTTCTCTCTATACCATTTGTATTTCATATACCTTTGACTAGTGGATGTTCTTATAGGCACTTTAGTATTGCCAGTGTAACAGTATAGCTTCCGTCCCTCTCCTCGCCCCTACCTGGGCTCGAACCAGAAACACATCGACAACAGCCACCCTCGAAGCATCGTTACCCATCGCTACACTCTGCAAGGGGAACAACTACTCTAAGTCTCAGAGCGAGTGACGTCACCAATTGAAACGCTATTAGCGGCCACCCCGCTAACTAGCTAGCCATTTCACATCGGTTACACTATGTACAATTCTGGCAAATTAATTACGGTCTTTGTTAGGAATAAATGGACTTCACACAGTTCGCAACGAGCCAGGCGGCCCAAACTGCTGCATATACCCCGACTGCTTGCACGGAACGCAAGAGAAGTGACACAATTTTCCTAATTATAAGAAATTCATGTTAGCAGGCAATATTAACTTAAGGCATTGATGTTTATGGTTAGGTGCAACGACAGTGCTAAATCATCACCCGTTTGGCGAAGTAGGCTGTGATTCGATGAGAAATTAACAGGCACCGCATCGATTATATGCAACGCAGGACACGCTAGATAAACTAGTAATATCATCAACCATGTGTAGTTAACTAGTGATTATGTGAAGATGTATTGTTTTTTATAAGTTTAATGGTAGCTAGCAACTTACCTTGGCTTCTTGCTGCCCTCGCGTAACAGGTAGTCAGCCTGCCACGCAGGCTCCTCGTGGAGTGCAATGTAAGGCAGGTGGTTAGAGCGTTGGACTAGTAACCGGAAGGTTGCAAAAACAAATCCCCGAGCTGACAAGGTAAAAATCTGTCTTTCTGCCGCTGAACAAGGCAGTTAACCCACCATTCCTAGGCCGTCATTGAAAATAAGAATGTGTTATTAACTGACTTGCCTAGTTAAATAAAGGTGTAAAAAAAATATTTTAAAAATCGGCCAAATCGGTGTCCAAAAATAACGATTTCCGATTGTTATGAAAACTTGAAATCGACCCTAATTAATCGGCCATTACGATTAATCGGTCGACCTCTACACAGCACCGCCATGACCCTTAGAACCTAAGGTCTGCCCTAAGCCACTGCCTTTATTCAAGTGAAGACGTCATAAGACTAGGCAAGTATGACAACGAGAAGCTATGCTGCCCTTAAACTGTTCCAAGGCGAGGTTTGTTAAGCTCTTAAAGGTAAACGTCTGAAGAAATGAGAGCTGGGAGCTGGGGAAGTGGCATGGTACTGTAAATCATTGACATGTCTAAGATTCTGTGTGGGGATTTGATTTCTCTCCAGAACCATTGGAGATGAACTTGGAGAAGCAAAAGCCAGTGGTAACCTTGGGAACACTTTGAAGGTTTTGGGAAGGTTTGATGAAGCAGTGGTCTGTTGCCAAAGACACTATGACATTACCAGAGGGATGTACGATAAGGTGAGTACAGGTAATATACTGTGATTGTAATGAGTAGTAGTCATCAACCCTGGTCCTGGAAAGCTAGAAGGTGTGCTGATCGTGGTTCCAGCCCAACACTAAGACATCTGATTCAAACATTCAACCAAAACATCAAGACCTTGGTTAACTGAGATTTAGTGCTAGACTGGAACGGAAGCGTGAATACCCAGGACTCTCCAGGACTCGGGCTGGTGACCACTGGTGGTGGCCATAACAGGCAGCTTGGTCTCCCACAGCTGAATAGTTGGAGAACTAGAATAACTGAGGCATAGTTATGTGCTGATGTCTAGAATAGTTTGACGCCCGACCCCTGTGTTTGTGTGCTGGGTGATGTATTTTAAGTGTATAATTACAACGTTGGTTATATTGGTCTGTTCCTGTGTGGTGGTGCCTGTGTGTGCATGTAGGTTGGGCAGGCCCGAGCACTGTATAATTTTGGCAACGTTTACCATGCCAAGGGGAAAAGCATCTGCTGGACTGGAGCAGAGCCAGGAGAAATCCCTGAGGAGGCCAAGGTCGCTCTGAACAAAGCCACAGAGTTTTACGAGTGAGTTAATCTCGTTTCTAAATTTTAAAATGTGTCAATAGATAAATGTGACTTTTGTTAGAATTTTACAGTAAATGACAGTCTGTGAATAAATTGACTTTTGTAAATGTGTTACCTTTTTTATATATTTTTGTGTGTTTCTGTTTACCATAGATTCAACCTTTCCATTGTGAAGGACTTGGGGGATCGGGCAGCACAGGGGCGGACCTATGGTAACCTAGGTAACACACACTATCTGCTCGGAAACTTCCAGCGAGCTGTGGTGGCCCATGGACAGGTACATACCCTAACTTAGTGGCATCATAGAACCTGACTTGCATCCATAAACAGTCAAGGTAATAGATTATAACAGGATGCGTCCCAAATGGCGCCCTATTTACACTATATAGGCAATAGGGGGCCATTTGTGGCAAAGGGATGGACATCCCTGTGTAGATAATGTTGTATTGCATGATCTCTCTGTTATTATGTAGAGGGATTGAGAACCTGTAACCAATGACCAATCTGCTTCTTTAACTTATTGTTGTAGCGTCTCCTCATCGCTAAGGAGTTTGGGGACAGGGCGGCTGAGAGGAGGGCCTACTATAACCTAGGCAACGCTTACATCTTCCTGGACCAGTTTGAAGTGGCGGCTGAACATTACAAGTGAGTAGTAGATTACTAAACTCAGCGGCCCAGTGCTTTTTCAGACACGCCTGTCTAGTGCTCTCTAGTTGGTCCAGACTTGTTTGACAGATGTTCGCTAACTCTGGTGCAACTTTGGTGGAACACATCCCTTCTTACTTCTGAGATGTTTGTTTTTGTTGTACATTGTCCCTGTCCAAATTAACTTGATAAACTTAATAAATAAACATGAGTGAGGGCAAGCAATCAGAAGAGAAGGAGTTTTAGTGAGGTGAAAATGATAAGGAAATATACTGTTTTTGGCAGTCTCTGCCCACAGTTACACAAGCAAGACTAGTTTTTGGTGGTGACCCCTTACTCACCCTCTGACCCTTGACCTGTCTGTGCCTCTGCCCTCCCCCTCTACCCAGGAAGACTCTGCAGCTGGCCATGGTGCTGAAGGATAAGGCTGTGGAGGCTCAGGCCTGTTATAGCCTGGGGAACACCTACACACTGCAGCAGGACTACCAGAGAGCCATCGACTACCACCTCAAACACCTTATCATCGCACAGGAGCTCAAGGACAGGTACACTATATATACAAAAGTATGTTGACACCCTTTCAAATGAGTGGTTTCGACTATTTCAGCCACACCTGTTGCTGACAGGTGTATAAAATTGAGCATACAGCCATGCAATCTCCATAGACGGACAAACATTGGCAGTAGAATGGCCTTACTGAAGAGCTCTGTGACTTTCAACATGGCACCGTCATAGGGTGCCACATTTCTAACAAGTCAGCTAGAGCTGCCCCGGTCAACTGTAAGTGCTGTTATTGTGAAGTGGAAATGTCTAGGAGCAACAACGGCTCAGCCGTGACGTGGTAGTCCACACAAGTTCACAGAACGGGCCTGCTGAGTGCTGAAGAGCGTAAAAATCATCTGTTCTCAGTTGCAACACTCACTACCGAGTTCCAAACTACCTCTGGAAGCAACGTCAGCACAAGAACTGTTCGTCTGGAGCTTCATGAAAGGGGTTTCTATGGCCGAGCAGCCGCACACAAGCCTAAGATCACCATGCACAATGCCAAATGTCGGCTGGAGTGGGGTAAAGCTCGCCGCCACGTTTGGTCATGTAGTGTCTCACACACACACAGAGTAATGCACAAACATTCTAACCTGGAAAGTAAACATGTGCATTGAATTTATTTTTAAAGATAATGGTGAATATGTATCAGAGAGTTTAATTGAATTTGCTGTTGTATGTGTGTGGATGGAGGGTTGGCCTGAATGGGGGTCCTGACTAGCTATTGATCCACAGGGCTAAAATGATACACAGTAATTGATCACAGTAATCAATGGAGGCCCACAGAGACACCCAGCTCCAGCATCAGATTACTGACACAAGTGATGACATCAGGAAAACAGCCCATGAAAAGGGATTCACCAGTCTATGGAATCAGCATGTGCATTCAATATGAGCTTGATTGTTACTTACTTACTTACTTACTTTATCATCTTTACCCTGGACACACATGCTTTGTTGAACATGCTCAATGTGATCACAGTAGTGAAGTGTTCTCTAAATCCATTGGGGCTCCTCTCTCTGTTTGTGCAGGGTTGGGGAGGGCAGAGCGTGCTGGAGTTTAGGAAATGCCCACACAGCCTTGGGGAATCATCAGAAGGCCATTCACTTTGCTGAGAAGCATCTGGAGATATCCAAAGAGGTGTCTATTTACTGCTACTGGTCAACTGTGTACTCCTCCCAATCTAATGCATGTTATCAGTACCTGTTATCTAGTCACAGTTCTTTCTACTGCACATCGGAGGAACTACATGGAAATAACCTGCTCATTATTATCCAATAAATCACAACTCTGCGAATTCCCTATGGATAAAATAACTGAGGGGAGGGGCGATGACAACAAAACCTCAACTCTATATGGGCACATTATTCCCTTGCTATGTTTAAGTTATGTTCTTATGTAGCTAGTTCTCCCTTTTCTCTTCTCATCCTGTATCTGGTCCAGACTGGAGACAAAAATGGTGAGGCAACAGCCAGGATGAATATGGCAGACCTGAAGTTAGTGCTGGGTCTGGGTCAGAACCCAAGCTCAAGCCTCAACACCAACAACAGCTCTGTTCTAACTGAGAACCACAGGAAGCAGGATACCTTACCAGGTAAGTCCCTACAGGCCTACCTACCTGTAACATTATTATTATTATAAACTATATTTATTAAGTTTAGTTTAAATAAAAATGGCCCTCTGTGGCTTAGTTGGTAGAGCATGGCGCTTGCAACATCGATCGTGGGTTTGATTCCTACTTTGGATAAAAACGTATTCTAAATGGCATTTATTATTATTAAAAATAACCATTATTCCATTTATACTCATTATTCTGAACCCTACACAAATCTGTAGTTCGGAGTCAGTCCAGGTGCAGGCCTGGCAAAGTGACACGAATGCCTGTTGATCCATATTGGAGAAATACCCACCTCTGATGTTTGTTTCAGGTGTGAAGTCAGAAGGAAGGAGTAACAGTATGGAGAACTTGGAGCATATAGGACTGGGCCCTGAGAAAACAACTGTAGAAGTGTGTACAAAAATGTGTATAGTACACATGCATATTAACACTCACATAGGCTTAGGAGCAGAAATGTCTCTCATCAGTCATGTTACAATTGTATTGATTTATGTAAATGTTGATTTTATTGATTGGTTATATAGCAGCAGTGACATCTCAACTAAACTGCGAAGACACCACCTATCACCCCCTGCCCTCTGTGTTGTTTCATGTACTGTCTGCCATTACCACAGAACTGGGACGAAGATGTATTTAGGCCTTCTAACCCTAAATCCAGCATGGCCAAGGCCTCCTCCAAACTGTTCTTCATCAACCGGTTCAGAGGGAAGAAACACAAGAAACACAGCTCTCCTACCAGAGATGGGGTACTCCAGGACACCAGCAACAAGCCCACGGCCCGAGAGATGGACACACATAAGTCTGGAGTCAAGGTAGCTTTAACCATAGAGATATGTCTATACATAGAAATAATAGAATTGGTCTGGCTATTATTTTAAATTCTATTCCTATGGCTTCAACAGCCTACTGTGGTTTCACTACAGTAGATCCATAATGTGGTATATCCAGTCTATTGTTACATGCTCGCCTTAGTAATAGTCTTTCTGATGTTTGTCGTGACAGTCTTTTCTGGTTGTTTTAATGGGTGTTTTGTTGATCTTTTCTCCTGTAGATCGGATGTTCTGACACTCAGGGTGATGATGGCTTCTTCGACCTCCTCAGTCGTTTCCAGGGCAGCAGAATGGACGACCAAAGGTGCTCCTTATTGGACGGCGAGAGCCGTCTCTCCGATCCCTTCTCTCCCTGTACTACCCCGCCTGTAGCCATGAGGAAATGTGAGTTACCCCGGCCCCCCTCTGCATGCCACACCCACCAATGTTGCACTTGGTGACCTAAGTGTCATCCAATGCCTATCCATGCCTGTTCCTTATTCTCTTGTTTGGGGATAGGAGCTCATGCACTGGTTATTTTACTCTGTTAGATTTTTGTGATTATGATAAATAAAACAGGTTTGGGAAAAAGGTTGCTTTGGAGAAGTGGATTTCAGGCTAAACTGAAACTACTCCTTCCTTCCACTCATTCTATCCTCACCTCCATTTCCACCTCTTGTAGCTACTTCCGCATGCGAGGCCAACCTGGAGCCTGGGCATTTCCTGGATCTGCGGGACAGCTCCCAGTGCAGTCGACTGGACGAGCAGAGAGCCAGCGTGGGCAACAGCCTCCCCGGTCTACGTCTCAGCACCTCCGATCAGTCCATCAGGCCCCACCCCATGCTCAGTCGCCTGATGACCAGTGCTGACCAGCCTCAGGCTGACGACGTCTTCTTTGACATGCTAGTCAAGTGCCAGGTAATCAAGACATAGCCTATTTTAGTTGGTTCTCTGACAATGAAGTTAGTATAAGCCTATATTTGCTTACATAATGAATTAGCACCTATTGTAAAGATGAATGGTAACTCATGTACCAAAGTTATTGAAAAAGACTGCTGATTTGAGATGAAAATCCGGTCTGTCCCGATGTGCTTGTGTAGGGTTCAAGACTGAATGACCAGCGGTGTGAAGAACCCCCTCCCTCCACTAGAGGTCCTACTGTCCCAGCTGAGGACTTCTTTAGCCTTATCCTGCGCTCCCAGGCTAACCGGATGGACGAGCAGCGGGTCCCACCACCACCCCTAACTGACCAGCTTTAGTCTACTTCTACCTATCCTCAGCTTCTCTCAGCCCAGAAACCAGCACACCGATGCATTCCTCTACCAAAGCCCTAACTGAAAATGGATCTACCCCCCCAAACTACTCTAGAAATCATGGAGTCCTAATGTACAGACTTATTATTCTGGCAGAGATTTTACATACTTTTTTTGTTATGTTGACTGGGCTTCTTTCAGCCTTTCTCTGTGTGTGAATGACCCAGACAGTGCAATAAACTGACAATTGAACAGATTTTTCATAGTTAAACTTGTTTTGTATCATATATATATATATAAGCTTATGTTGATGGAGGAGTTAAATTGTACAGGCCCGCAATGTTTTCTACTTCCGGTGTATGCACACCTTGAGGAAATAAAGCCTCATTTTAACAAAAAATAAGTTGCATTTCCGTGTCCACTCCTATTCAACCCTTGCTCGTGATTAGATGCCAACTGCCCTTTGGGAATCCAACTAAAATGTTGCAATCTACTGGGCTTGGGAAAAATACATTTAGGGAATAGCAACTTTTTTGTGCTATTCATTTTATTAATGTTACCATCCCATGTCTTTGAACAATTCATGTTTTGATATTTACAGTACATTCAAATAATCAACATTCATCAGTGCATATCATTGTGGTCATCAACTTTAGTACATTAACAGGCAACTTACACAGTAACAGGTCTAACCTCATCCCCAGGCTCAATTGCTACTGCATTAAGTTAGTTGGTGAATAAGATTAAAACAGGTCTAGAAGTACAGGACAATGTTTTGCTGGGCTAAACTGTACAGTAAAGTGCTGGTTTCTTACTAATCTCTGACTGATAAAAGGTCCACTATGGCTCAGAGTCTATTGATTCAGAGCTCAGCCTTTCTCGTGAGTCCTTGCATCTGGGGGGAAAACAAAACAATTGACAGGTTAGTTGAAAGTTACATTTGTTAATCTTTGGACTGAAAGAACATGTCACTTCACATAAAGGAACCAATACAGGTTAAGGGTGAAGTCAATTATATTTCAAGTAAACTGATTTGGAAATTCAATTTACTTCCTGAATTGAAATGTAATTGACCCCCCAACCCTGGTTCTGCTGTGGTCCAGAATTCAAGACTCAGAACATAATATTTTAGAGGTAACCTCTGACAGCCTGTTATCAACCCTTAGTGAACTTTAGTAAAAAAATTGGATCAGATACAATGCTATTTTACAGTAAACAAATTGACAGACTTTCAGCACACGTATAGGGAAGGACATTCAACAAGCAAAGCACTTACACAAATGATTGGCTGAGAGAAATTCATTAAAAAGATTGTGGGGACTGTTTTGTTAGAGTTCAGTGCGGCTTTTGACATTGTTGATCATTGTCTGCTGCTGAAAAAAACGTATGGCTTTACACCCCTTGCTATATTGTGGATAAAGAGTTACCTGTAACAGAAAACAGAGGGTGTAATGGAAGCCTCTCCAACATAATCCAGGTAGAATCAGGAATTCCGCAGGGCAGCTGTCTAGGCCCATTATTTTTTTCAATCTTTACTAATGACATTCCACTGGCTTTGAGTAAAGCTAATGTGCCTATGTATGTGGATGACTCAACAATATACACGTCAGAAACACTTAAAGAGCTGCAGTTAGTTTCAGAATGGGTGGAAAGGAATAAGTTAGTCCTAAATATTTCAACAACTAAAAGCATTGTATTTGGGACAAATCATTAATTAAACCCTAAACCTCAACTAAATCTTGTAATGAATAATTGTTGGAATTGAGCAAGTTGAGGTGACTAAACTCTTTGGAGTAACTGGATTGTAAACTGTCATGGTCAAAATATATTGATACAACTCCCGAGTGGTGCAGCAGTCTAAGGCACTGCATCTCAGTGCAAGAGGCTTCACTACAGTCCCTGGTTCGAATCCAGTCTGAATCACATCCAGCCGTGATTGGAAGTCCCGTAGGGCGGCACACAATTGGCCCAGCGGCATCTGTGTTTGGCCAGGGTAGGCCATCTTTGTAAATAAGAATTTATTCTTAACTGACCTGCCTAGTTAAACATTTTTTTTTTTTTTTAAACAGTAGCTAAAATGGGGAGAAGTCGGTCCATAATAAAGCACTGTTCTGCCTTCTTAACAACACTAGCAGGTTCTACAGGCCCTAGTTTTGTTGCACCTGGACGACTGGTCAGTCGTGTGGTTAGGTGCCACAAAGAAGGACTTACAATTGGCTCAGAACAGGGCAGTACGGCTGGCCCTTAAAAGTATACGGGGAGCTAAGAATGATATGCATGTCAATCTCTCATGGCTCAAAGTGGCGAGATCGACTTCATCACTACTTGTTTTTGTAAGAAGTGTTGTCAAGCTGAATGCACCGAGCTGTCTGTTTCAACAACTAGCACACCCAAGTCCAGAACAGACTATGGGAGGCGCACAGTACTACATAGAGCCATGACTACATGGAACTCTATTCCACATCAGGTAACTGATGCAATCAGTATGTAAAAAATAAACAAAATAGATAAAAATATACCTTATGGAACAGCAGGGACTGTGAAGAGACAAACAGAGGTACAGACACGCATACAAGCGCTAGCACACGCACTCTACACACGTACATTGTAATATTGTTGTATGGTAGTATTATACATTTTGTATAGTAGATATGTAGTTGTGTAATAATGTTATTTGATGTAGTGTTTTATATGTAATGTAGTGCCGTTGATGTGCTTGGACCCTAGGACGAGTAGCTGCTGCCTTGGTAGCAACTAATGAGGATCCCTAATAAATACAATGCCACTAAGTCTGTCCTCACCTGGGGAAGCAGCAGGTGAAGGAGCCAGACTCCCCCTCTACCCGGTAGCGTCCTGAGGTGGGCAGATCTTTACACTCAGACATGAAACAATGCAGCTCCGACACTGGGCTCCCTTCCTGCTGCTGTTGCTGCAAAACAAACAATAGGATTGTTCTGGTGAGGAAATGTTTTTACTCTGAATAGTATTGTAACAAAAACCAAGTGAAATGTTATAATAACAGAAGTGCATATTTGACCATCAGATCTAAATATTAGGCATGGAAATCTGTTAAGGTAAGGGTTTAGTTTAGACATATGGTTAGCAAATCACCATCCAGAACTATTCAATATCTGCCTGCTGTACACTGCCTATAATGAAACTTAACCTTGATGGTGTCATAGGTATCAGTGATAAGGGTGATGAAGAGGCTGAGGATCATGTAGATGAAGAGCGAGACAAAGGTGTAGAGGTAGACTCTGCTGAACAGCCACACCAAGTAACTCTTCTGCTTCATGTACTTGAAGGTGGGATACATGTCATCTCCGTTGATCAGCGAGAACAGGCACTCTGATACTGTGTTCAGGGTCCGGAACTAACAGAACAAAACAGACAAGGTTATGGTAAAAACACCTTTAAAAAAAAATCCAGTTAAAGCCTCCTTTTGCTGTTAAAAATCCCTGGCACTTGTGTGGTTGAGTGATAACACTGCCAACAGGTTGTGGGTTCAATCCTCGTTTGATCTCCTACCTTCTCATGGTAGGGCCCGAGCACGATCCAGCCACAGAAACAGTACCCCAGGTAAATGATTCCGGCACAACCGATGAACCGAACCACATTTGGGAAAGCTGCTCTCAGGGTCAGGATGAGAATCTAGGAATAACCCATCACAATCCACAGATCAATGGAATTCCCATGGAACTCACCCAGTATTCCACTTAAAAAAAACATAATGTCTTGTGTGAAGCATCAAGTGTTGAATTCAACACGAGTGTCTTACATTGTACTTCTTGAAGTATCCCATGTAGCGTATGACTCCGATCCAAACAAACATTGTGCCTGTTCCAAGAAAGATGCTGCAGACATCATAACTGGTGAGAATCTGAGAGAAAAGCATACAAATTAGACTAATAATATTTGTGTAATGTGTGAAGGCTAATGCGAATAACATGTCACACTCACCTTTGTCTGGATTTCTATTTTAAGAATGGAACCGATGATGGTGAGTGTATCACTTGCGATGATGAGGATATACCAGCCGTTCAGAAACTCCAGCCTATCGGACCATGGAACCTTCTTCCCTTGACGGACTAGGCAGAAGTCTGTGTACTCCTGGAAAAATGAGACGGATACAGACAGCTTTACAGAAACCAGCCATTACACACAAAAACCCTCACCTCACTCACCATTCACTGTTGACAATACTGCCCTGCAAAAGTGCAGTGCCTACGTAATTAGACAGATGGCAATTTCTGGTACTTCATGACATATTCTGATCGACTGGCTTGTTCTTGTGTCAAGGAACTAAATACCACATTAATCAGATAGTATACCTGGCCATAACAGATGAAAGTTTTTTTTTACCAAATTCGTAGTTACTGCACTTTGCCTTTGTAGGGCAGAATAGTAGACTTACAAACTGTAGCCGTATCCCGTTGAGCACAGAGCGTGTGCAGAGGGCCAGAGAGGTGATGCACGTTACAATGATGAGACAGTCAAACAGCAGTGGGTAATAGATGTTCTTGGGAGCTGGGGAGAGAAAACTAAACTAGAACAACACTGCCAATGATTGGTTGAAAACAATTACTGCAGAACTCTGATTTATAAAACACACCCTTTCTTTCAAATACAGATGGCTCTAAAATGAAAGAGGAAAGGCTAATGATTATACACTGAACATACAGGCCCCGGTAACTTTCCAGTCTCTACATTCATTTATATCAACGTCATTGTCCAGGTCGACTTTTATTCTGCCACTGTGGGCTTGGTTGTTGAAGGTGATCTGTTAATCAGAGAAAGACACATGGTTTTTAAATACGGAAGGAAAGGGTATGAGAGTTAATCTTTAACTGGCCAAGCCCTAGCTAGCATTCCAGTCACACCTAATACTTTTCTCAAGTTTCAAATAATTAACTACCAACTTTGAAGAAAACAGTGGAACTCGAATGGATAAAAATTGATAAAAATGGGAACAAACTTCTAAATGCAGAGAACATTCCGTCATACTGGGAATATGGCTATAATCTACCTAGCCAATAAGTGAGGTGAGGTAGAGAAACAGCCTGGATTCAAATGACATACCGTGACATCAAAGTCATAGCAGTTTGGCAGCTCTCTGTTTCTGACTGTTTGTAGGTTTATGGCCTTCAGAGTGAACTTGATCTTCACATTCAACAATCTGCAAGTCACAAAGATAAATACAGTATCCTAATCACTGACAAGTACAACAACCTACATTTAGGACAAAAACACGAGGGATCCAGTTATGAATATTATGTAATGTGTTTGTTTAAAGAGCCGTCACCCCACACCCATCTACTATAAGCATAAAAACTATGTTTTTGTTAAAAGTATACAGTGGATACAGTTCTATTACTTATGAGTATGCATTGTAAAATTCTAAGTTTAATATCACGGCCTGATACCTTTTGAAATGCACAACGAAATTCAACAGATCATCCTTGGTTGTGCTTCCCATGGGGAACACTGGAACAATCTCAAGGCATTCTGTTGTGGGGTAAATAACCAAAAGGTGACTTTTAAAAACATTTCAGCAATAAATAAAAAAAATCTGAATTTAAAATGATTCATCAAAACCTCCTCAGTCCAAATCATAACGTTCTGTTCAGACCATTCTGATAAAGTGATTAAAGCATGTCGAACATCTTAGACTTTCCTGGCTACCAAAACTCCTTGCTCTGGCCAAACGATACACCCATGGCCGTTAGTTTCTTCTCCGCATTGAGTCTGGATTGGAATGCCTCTCCAACGATTTCAAGAATGGAAATCCATTCTAGACCGTCTGATTGGTCCCAGAACACACGTGTGTAAAGCAGCGTTTTGAAAATGTGTCATTGGCTTTGATACTGATTGGTTAGAGATGATCCAATTGATGATTACTTTGTACAACACCGCTCATTTTGATGTCACCACAAACAACTTCAATAATGGCAGTCTCAGACTGACGTATGTAGCGAACAATAGAGCAGTGGAAGAATTCAGTTTGAGTCGTCAGGCAACACTTACACACCACTGAAAACTAAACTGCAAATTACATATAGTATACAGCGACCATTAGCCTACCAGTTTCAATCTGTGCGTCTATATCAAAGGTCTCATTGGCTGGTGAAATGCTTCCGTTCCTGTAGAACTCTTGGCACAGAGACAGAGGGGAATAGGTGTCCCCCTTCTTCTCATAGGCATGGTTACCAACGGTGATATTTCGCAGACGGGAATACTACAATTAGGACATAAAACAATGACAACTGTAATATTAAAAAGTAAGCAATCACATACTGTATTTACTCAAAAGATGTTTGACAAGGGATGACATGAATACTGCACAATTTTAACACTTGCCCCCCAATCCCCCCTTCCTTGATACATGTGTAAATACTGGACTATAAATTGTGCCTTCCTGTATTATACGAAAAATGTTTATTCTATACTACTGAGCCATTTACTTTATGTTCATATTCAAATTTTTTATTTCTTATTGTTGTTGCATTGTGGAGAAGGAACCTGCAAGTAAGCATTTCGTTGGACGGTGTATACCATGTGTATCCTGTACATACGAATAGTACAACTTGAAAATGTTGGTGAACTATCAAGCTATGACAGAACAGAAGTTGGAGGCTAAACACAAATAAAAATAGACAGACATTGGGTAGGTATTTCATTGGAATCATGCTCCATAAACACTACCTTTACACAGCAATAAGCCATAAAAAATGAAAGGAGCTAGGTACTGTACAAAGTCCTCTAAGAGGACAGAACTATACAAGCTACTTTACCTATAAAACTCAACCAATGATTGACCGTAATATGACAAAACAAAGGAGTAAACCATTGTGCTGCTTGACAATCACATGCCATTATGTCACTGTCAACTGTTCCTGAGGATGCAAAATATTGTTATCTAGGTGGTGGGACTAGGGGGAATACACCTGGTAAACAGTATTTTGAGTTTTCGGGACACAGAGTCCCACAGGATGATGAGGGAATGGTCAGAACTAGCTTCTGATTTCCAGCCAACAAAAACCGGTTAACATCTCACAGGTTTGACCTACTGTCCTCAATTAGAAACAAAGAGCAATAAAGAGGAGATATCCCTGTATTTCATTCATTTCCAATCACAGTTTATGTTTGATAGAATGTGATAGCAGCTGTTGACTGTCCTTACCTTATCGACTATGTAAGAGATGTGTTCATACACCTCATCCTGCCTGTACACAGCATAAGAGTCCCCACGGCCATCCACGTAATCTTTGAGGAAGAGATGCTTGAATGTCATGAGGTTCTCCTCTTTGAAGGTTACCACCATCTGATTGCTCAGTCCAAAAGACACCAACTGGGAAGAGAAGTTATTAATGACACACGGAGGATGCATTCCAACAAAATGCCATATATAGTGCCATATATAGTGGCTTCCATCACTATGTATGAAAAAGTTGGTGACCACTGTCAATGAGTACTGGGATATGGCATACATCTGGTATAATTGGGATGGTTTAAAACTATGACACTGCTGATTCGTGTGATCAGGATATGGCTGTGTTTGTCTCTATTTATTTATTTATTTATTTATATCTATGTTGGGTCTTTTTAGGTTTGCATATGGAATAGTTCAGAACTAAACAACTAAAAAGTACCCCGTCTCTGTTGACTGTTCGCTCATTGGTCAGTACCTGGATGGTAATGATGGCGATCTTGATGATCTGGAGCATCAGTTTCCATGGTTTCCGTCCACGGGCTTTGTATTTCTCACAGGGGTTCATGAAGAAGTACTTGATCTTCCTCCTGAGGTTGTCCGCTGTCTCCTTGTCCTGATGCTGCTGGTCGTCTGCCCAGGCAGCATGCCCATTTGGCTTGTACACAGAGCTGTACAAACCACCTGAGTGCTCCATCTCTAAAGGAAATAGAAACAATACGTGTTTAATCATAGAAATATAATCTATTCCCATTCTAGTTATTCTATTTCTGTGTTCAACAGTGTTCACTTTTACACAATTGATAGCCTAACTCTAGACTATTCACAAATCCTTTCCAAACATGCTGTGGGATAAGAACCTGCTCACCAGGCAAGTAGTTTACTTTATCTTGATAAATAGCCTAACTTAAATGGTGTGCAGTGTATCCGTTCCTCATTCTTGGTGACACTGACACCTGTAATTGTGTTGGACTAGTTTGCACACCCAGGTGAGCAAATTGGACAAGAACACCTTGCAGAAATGATGTGACACTGGCAAGATGGGCATTTTACGAATAGGCATTCAGTTTGTTCAACACGGTATGTGCGTTGCCTTTACTGGTAGCATATCATCATGACATTGTTTCGCTCTCTGTACATTCGTTCTGCGTTTGTCATCATTCATTCATTCGGAAAGTAAGTTAGCGGAAGACAATGAGAGAATGGGTCAGGTTCGCTCGCTTTCTTACCTGAGCTTTGACCCGAGCAGTGCTGAATAACAAACCGCATCTCACATTCTGACACATGATCACTTTCCACCATTTCGCTCAACAACACAAAAACAGCACACTAAGCATGCAGCATAGTGGGGGACAAGCTAAAAAGTATGCTACCCAACGTGCCCAACTGGACCCGTCCCGAGCACACTTGACTGGGATCAATCATTTGAGAAATGGTCCTGATAGGCTCCTTACCATCTACTTTTGGTTGCTGGCTAATTGGCTGTTATTGATGTCAGTTGATGAATGGTCAGTCACATTTGCGATCCAAAATGTATCCAAAAATGAGTCCCCAGTCCACTTGAGATGGGATACAGTAGTAACCAGTATATCCGATGATTAGACAGTTTATTTCATCAGACAATTATCTCAACATTATCCAATTTTAATTGTGTATTCAAGTATTGCTGTAGCCTGGATAAATATGATTAATATTTTCCTTGTGAAGAATAATATCCTGAGCTGTCCCGTCCTGACAATAATAGTCCATAAAAAAATCATAATGAGTCATGTCCCAATTGTCAATATAATCACGAGTCCCAGAATTAAAAGTGCGAGTGAGCAACAGGTGTTTTTCGCGGGTAGTGTGGTAAAATAGGCGTGGCCAAATCGGAGGCTTCATTTCACGTGGCCGCTACTGGCTGTTCAACCTGTCCATCAGCTATTTTGCTAAAGTAACTACTAGCAACCAAACTGATGCAGGAAACTTGTTCTTGAAGCTGAACAGCGAAAGTTGGGGATTTATTTTGGTTGCTGAGAATGAGGGAAACCCGAAATTAATGTACGGTAAACATAAGGGAGGCCTTTGTGCATATTTGAACATGTATATTAACATCTAGCTAGCTACATAGCTAACAAGATTAACAGCAACATGTAGCAGTCAGACGAATACAGGGCTGGCTATCTCGAATAATGTTGTAGCTAATGTTAGCCAGCTAGAATTAGCTGTAGCTGGCGTTAGCTAACTAGCCAGCCAGAGACCCAACCAGTTAGCTAATTCCACCAACTCGTTTACACACTTTAAAATTCCTATCCTATCATCAATGTTTTTTTTCTAAACACAGTTTAGTTTCGCCTTGTGTCTTCACTGTCTCTAAAAATAGAAGAGTCGCGAGTATTTGCCACCGGATGTCGCCACAGCACATGTTTTGGCTATCCGGCTCTGTAAACTGGCCTAAAAATCACAGTGAACAAGCCTCACTCCATTATTTATTTATTTTTTAGATTAGACACATCTAATTTATAGACAAAAGAGAGTAGGTGTAGACGGCTGTTTGATACAGCACAGTAACTCTCAATATCTTAATGCTCCACAGCAAATATCTCTGTGATTAGGCTTAACTGCAGAGATGTCCACAAAGAGACCCAAGAGCACAACCACTACCAGTAAGGGGAAAGGTATGTATGATCCCATCAGTACATCTGACTTTTTTGTATCATACTTCACCTGTCATGTTTATTTTCCTAATTTTAATGATACTAATGCAAATGTAAATTAAAAGTAAAATAAAAGTACATCAAGTATGACAATTTACATTTTCTGCTGTTTTGAATCAATGTAGACAAAAAGGCTGATGAGTCGTCTGCAGGAAGTGTTGCAGGGTCTGGTAAGATTTATTTGATGCATTATATAACTATTTAATCAAAAATGTTCCTGAATATTCCTGGCTCTTTTGCTGTATATCAAACTTATGATACTGCAATGGCTATAACTTAGATATAGAACATTAAGTGTAAACTACACCAGCATGATTTCAGTGAATTCCCTGGGTTTTTGGCTGCTCCAGAAATATAGACCGCTGACACTGTTCCTCTGCTGATTTCCATGAAATTCCATAAACCATTAGCAACCTGAACTCTGCTTTCTGAATAGGCCGGCGATGGGTCCCTAACAAGGTTTGGGAGTAACTGATTACATGTAATCGGTTACATGTAATCTGGTTTTCAAAAACTGTAATCAGTTATGTTACCAGCAAAAATATTGTAATCAGATTACATTAAAATACATTATGACTGTTTTCTCAATTACATTTAATTCAACATTGAAAAATGCTGCAAGTT
The DNA here is from genome assembly GCF_029448725.1 of Salvelinus fontinalis. Lineage (NCBI taxonomy): Eukaryota > Metazoa > Chordata > Actinopteri > Salmoniformes > Salmonidae > Salvelinus > Salvelinus fontinalis. Next base: position 38,083,317 of record NC_074678.1, on the reverse strand, counting down.
TAAGTTTGTTCCAACTGAGCAAGTCTGACCACAGGTCAGAAACCACTATGTTGACACCAAAAGTATTTGATGGAGCCGTTTCGTTTTCTAACGTCTCTTAATGGGTAAGTAATCTAAACGTAACTTTAAGTAATCAGTTTCCGTTACTGAGTAAAATTTTGGACAGGTAACAAGTAACTGTTAAGGATTACATTAGAAATTAACCTACCCAATCCTGGTCCCTAACACAAAGGGCCATGTGAAAACAATTTTCCTTAATTACTGCAGCCTCTGCCATAGTAGAATAGGACTATAACCTTACAACTTAGTCCTAAGGCACTAATTCCCCTCTTGTGAACAATCAGGTCTGTCTGATAAACACCTGCATGATCTACATCTGGCCTCTCATCAGATTACCATCGTAGCAGAAAGAAACACAGTACACTAATGTGTTCCTGTTCCACAACAAACAAGACAGAAAACAACATCTTTCGGCAAACTACCCTCCTGATTGAATGACAAGCCTGTATTTGATTGCTTCCGTCTGTGTAAGAGGGGCTGGTTCTCTACGGTGCATGTTCACTCAGACAGGGACAGAAGATGCCAGAGGAAGCCTAAGGCCTGAGCCTATTTGACACTTTAAAACGGTGATGTAATGAGCTTGATATATTATTCAGCACTGTCTCTTTGTGGGAGGAAACCTGTATACCCTATGCATGCTTTTCATGTGAGCGTGGGTGTACTGTTGCAAACTCTGTGGACATACACATAACCGTTGGTATATTTCTCTACAACTCAATCTCATACCTTCATTGTCAGAGGGAGAGCTGCTTTCATGTGTTTCAGTGCCACCCCTGCAAACATGCTTTTGGTCTTCCATCTCAATTTTAAGTCTTATCAAATGCCGGCCAGACCAGCAGAAGGAAAGGGATAACTTTTTATTTTAGATTAGGTCATCGGCTATCATGTAAAGGGAACATGATAGCATTATGCACTTGGGAGGGTCATCTCAGTTGATGCAGTATGAAACAGCCCTATTGAATGTAATGTGTTGGAGAATAGTTGGAGCTATATGCTTGGTCTATCTTCTGTCATTTAAAGAGCTGTCTTAGACAAACTCCAATACATGTAGTGGATTTAAAATGTGTGGTGTTGGTGGTAACAATATGATTCACAAACACTTGATATGGATTTTACCTTCAAAGGGGGATGGCACCTGTTTTTCATACGTTACATTTAACCTCTCATCATCACTCAAGCATAACATATTTTCCATAAGTACCACATGGCATGTTTAACACATCACCCACTGCAAATGAATGGTGTGAGTTTCCACTACAATAATTTGGCATGGGCGCTGGTGGTCTGAATACAAAGGGAAGACACACCTAGTTGGGAAGTGGTTACTTAAGTTGTACTTCAGCATTCTCTGGGTCTCCTCAGCCTCAACCCTGTGGAAAGGCTTTGATGCAGGCCACAGGTGAGATGAGAGCTATAATTATGCAAAGCCCTGTTTACTATAGCATGCAATGCACTGTAAGCCTGTGTTTATGTCCAAGATAAGTTTATTTTAGTAAGTATACAAGAGAAGCTTCCTAGCCTGTTAACCAAAAGGCTTCAAAGTGGATACTGTCGTGGTCTGGTGTTATACACATGGCGTTACTGGAATCATGTTGTTGTTCTGATTGTTTGTAGGCTGGTGATGATGTTTGTTTTATCATACTTTTTTACAATCAGATAAAACACAATTAAGAACAGTGCTGTACGTTTTTGTATTTGATATTTTCTTGTTATTGCAACTGGGAATTGGAGGTACTCTATTGGGTAGGCCACAGCACAGCAAAATGTATTGCAACAGAAAACAGAAGTATGTGTTCTTATTGGACAAATTCCCTGAACAGTCTGACCCTTGTCCCCCTCACATCAAGGTCATCCTAATGACATCTTGCCCTTGACGTTGACCTCGGCTACCCAGGAGCTGTTTGGGTGTCGCTGTGACGAGGACGTCACGGGGGACAACCCCTACAAGATCCTGAGGAAAGAGGACATCGTGCAGGACATGAGGATGAGGGCAGCTGTGTCTGATTTCAGCCCCGTGAAGCAGCTGGTGCTGGTAGGCTGATCTCTATGTCGTTGTTATTGTTGTCATCCAGAGGAAGCATACAGGCAATCCCGTGTGGCTCAGTTGGTAGAGCGTGGCGCTTGCAATGCCAGGGTTGTGCGTTTGATTCCGACGGGGGACCAGTATGAAAATATATGAACTCACTACTGTAAGTCGCTCTGGATAAGAGTGTCTGCTAAATTACTAAAATGTCATATCCTCCCAACCAATATGATGGTTGATTCACAGGCCTCATGTTTAGGTTGAGTGGTCTGGGGGGAAAACAATGCCTCAGTTCCTAGCCTGGTCCCATATCTGTTTATGCTGTCTTTAACCATAACAAAACGGTCACTGTTTTGGTAAAAAGCTGATGGATGGGCCTGGAGAAATGTAACCACTCTTAGATTAATAGATGCAAGGACTGACCCTCCATAATATCAACATTATTGTTTTAACCATGCTATTACATTTACAATGTTTACAAACATTGGGGGAAAACAAGCTTATATTTTGGTTTCTCATGGAGTGTGAAAGTTGAACTAAACTCATGAGGCATTTCTAAGTTATATTCTTCAAGAATCAGTGGATTGGCATTTTTCCTATTTTGTTGCCTTACAACCTGGAATCATTTTTTGGGGGGGGGGGGGGGTTGTATCATTTTATTTACACAACATGGCTACCACTTTGAAGATGAAAAATATATATTTTTTGTGAAACAAACAAGAAATAAGACAAAAAACAGAACTTGAGCATGCATATCTATTCACCCCCCCAAAGTCAATACTTGTAGAGCCACATTTTGCAGCAATTACAGCTGCAAGTCTCTTGGGGTATGTCTCTATAAGCTTGGCACATCTAGTCACTGGGATTGTTGCCCATTCTTCAAGGCAAAACTGCTCCAACTCCTTCAAGTTGGATGGGTTCTGCTGGTGTACAGCAATCTTTAAGTCATACCACAGATTCTCAATTGGATTGAGGTCTGGGCTTTGATTAGGCCATTCCAAGACATTTAAATGTTTCCTCTTAAACCACTCGAGTGTTGCTTTAGCAGTATGCTTAGGGTCATTGTCCTGCTGGAAGGTGAACCTCTGTCCCAGTCTCAAATCTCGAAAAGACTGAAACAGGTTTCCCGCAAGAATTTCCCTGTAATTAGCTCCATCCATCATTCCTTCAATTCTGACCAGTTTCCCAGTCCCTGCCGATGAAATACATCCCCACAGCACGATGCTGCCACCACCATGCTTCACTGTGGGGATGGTGTTCTCGGGTGATGAGAGATGTTGGGTTTGCGCCAGACATAGCATTTTCCTTGATGGCAAAAAGGTACATTTTAGTGTCATCTGACCAGTGTACCTTCTTCCATATGTTTGGGGAGTCTCCAACATGCCTTTTGGCGAACATCAAACGTGCTTGCTTATTTTTTTCTTTAAGCAATGGCTTTTCTTCTGGACACTCTTCTGTAAAGCCCAGCTCTGTGGAGTGTTCGGCTAAAAGTGGTTCTATGGACAGGTACTCCAATCTCCACTGTGGAGCTTTGCAGCTCCTTCAGGGTTATCTTTGGTCTCTTTGTTGCCTCTCTAATTAATGCCCTCTTTGCCTGGTCCATGAGGTTTGGTGGGCGGCCCTCTCTTGTCAGGTTTGTTGTGGTGCCATATTCTTTCTATTTTTTAGTAATAGATTTAATGGTGCTCCGTGGGATGTTCAAAGTTTCTGATAATTTTTTATAACCAAACCTTGATCTGTACTTCTCCACAACTTTGTCCCTGACCTGTTTGGAGAGCTCCTTGATCTTCATGGTGCCGCTTGCTTGGTGGTGTCCCTTGCTTAGTGGTGTTGCAGACTCTGGGGCCTTTCTGAACAGGTGTATATATACTGAGATCATGTGACACTTAGATTGCATACAGGTGGACTTTATTTAACTAATTATGTGACTTCTGAAGGTAATTGGTTGCACTAGATCTTATTTAGGGGCTTCATAGTAAAGGGGGTGAATACATATGCACACACCACTTTTCTGTAGTATTTTTTTAGATTTTCTTTTTAACAAGTAATTATTTTAATTTCACTTCACCAATTTGGACTATTTTGTGTATGTCCATTACATGAAGTTCAAATAAAAATCCATTTAAATTACAGGTTGTAATGCAACAAAATAGGAAAAACGCCAAGGGGGATGAATACAATTGCAAGGCACTGTATATATATATATATATATATATATATATATATAATTTATAAGTCCAAAAATGAATGTCGCAACTACAGATTGCCCCTTTAAGTCTATCAAAAGTGTGCAAGTTTGAGCATATTTTTTTTCCTCGCAAACTTCCTTTCTGAGTTTAAGTAATCATCAAGTTTTTCAAAAGAATCTGTAATCTGATTACAATATTTTAGCTGGTAACATAAGGGATTACAGTTACCGTTTTTTTGCAATGCCTTTACATGAAACGGATTACATGTCATCCGTTACTCCCCAACCCTGATCATCAAATATCACTCCGCTGTGTGGGGTAGTGCTGTTTCCATGGTGACGTGTGGGTGGTTGTTTGTCCTCTCTAAGACCTTGAGACAACAATTCAGGTTCTCACTGACCAAGACCCCCCAGCCCTTATAAATGATCTACTGATTCATGTTTCACTCACAATGGCACTCATTTTAAAGGTTAAGAGTAAAAAAATCTGGTTTTGAAAATATATCACTGTTTTAGTCAAATTGTACTTACATGTTATGCCAACCTGCTAGTCTCTGTGTGTGCAGTGCACTGTGCTCTCAATGCCCTCTCTCCTATGTGATACAACAGGACTACCCTGAAGATGAGCTCCTCCTGGTCTACGACAGAGACTTCATCTACGGATCCAGCTTCTACCTGGTTCTAACAGCAGATGCCAAGGATAGGCACCTAAAGGTGAGTCAATTTACCACCAGTATTCTGCTCTTCAGAAGAAGAAAAAAACATTTTAAAAACAGTACTATGTGACATACTAGGAGAAAAACACCCTTTACTACTGTATATGAATGATAAAGTGATTATAAAATAAGTAAAGAAAGTAATGATTGAAATTCAAAACATCTAAAGAAGAATATCATTCATGTCTTCGATATAATCCCTATTACTCATTACAGTGTTCTCTGTATGTCTGGCCCATGTAGCCTGTAGTGGCTTTGGGAGTTGAGGTAGCTTTGGAGCGGGAGCCGTCGGAGGTGTTTGCAGCACAGAAAACCTCTGAACCCCAGCCCTGGATCTCTCTGGGCAGCGAACAGGAGATAGAGGAAGAGTCTATCACTGACTCCAGACCCAGGGTAAAACACCGGAACAACATTTAGGGCCCTAAAAATATAATTAAAATATCAAAACAGAAAATAGAATTGTCACTAAATGATTGTTCTGAATGAATTAGATAATGATCTAATAGCTAAATTCTCTCTCCACTCATTCTTCTTTCTCCTCCTCCGTCTCAGTTGAAGTATAGGATCTCCAGGGTGCGGAGGGAGTTTGGGGCACCGATCTTCTTCTCTGACCGTAATGCCATGGAGACCAAGGATGGCTTCCTTGAATGTACCCCCTACCAGGACAAGAACTTCAGCCTCAAGCAGATGGAGAGACACACTGGGGTGCAGACTATCCCCAACCTCAAGAGCTCCAGCACCCAAACACAATGGTAGGTCATATTGTAACTAGAGCCAGGTAGAACAGGGGAAGAAAATAGACCATGGTACAGTCCTGTAGCTACTAGTCCACATTGGCAGTACCTAACAATGTCAGATGTGTTGTAATGATTCATCACTTTTTTTATGAATCATTACAATGAATCATCAAATGCTTTATCGTTTTAGAATGACTATACCCTGTACTGAAATATGATCTGAATTGAACATTGAAGCAAAATTTTGCCTACTTTATCCATTATTGTTCTATTCCATAGGACATATCCAAGGAGTATGTGCACGCAGTACGAACCCAGAGAGTTCAGCAAGGAGGAGAAAGAGAACTGCCTCCAATCTGAGAATCTGAAGAATTTTGTCAACTCGGTGGCCTCCAGGTAAGGGATCATTTAAATGATGGATACGATCGAGTGTCTGGGACTCAAGGGGAGCGTTTTAATGCATGGAATGACTGAAAGCCAACCAGAGTTATACATTATAGTGCAGCCTTGAGGCCTTGAGGAATCCACTCTCATACATTATGAAAGCCAAGGCCTGATCAAGATATGCACAAAGTAACTTATGGAGACTTAACTTTTCTTCTGGCAATTCTCCATGGTTTATGCTGATGTATGTTTTCTGCTCATTATCTAAGCTCTAATGTTTTTTAAAATCAAACTAAAATAAAATTTTATTGACTAGTACTCGATAAAGTCCTATCCTATCTGTATACCATCAATCTATTACATGACCTATTGTGCTCTACATTCCATCCTGTTCTGTACATCAGATTAGTCTGGTTACCAGTCTTTTTAGCTAACTTTCCACTCCTTGCCAGTCCTGAGTATTTGGCAAATGACAGGAGTGACAAGGAGTGGAATGTAATAGCTGAGCAGAGACAGGATCCAGGCTAACATTAAAAAAATAATTCTGAGAAGGAGAGATGAGAGTATTACTTAAACTATATATATATATATATATATATATATATATATATATATATATATATATATATATATATATATATATATATATATATATATATATATATAGTTTATCTTTCGTTAATCAGCACCTCACCTGACGGCCGAGATATATTGTAGATGGGTTAGCTGACAATGTCACAAAAATTGTTTTATACTATACAGTAGTAACTCGCCTAGCCACGCTATGGCCGCCTGCATGTGGGTGCTAACAAGCTAGCAAGCATGCTAGCTAGTGCTAAGTATCAACAGCCATTGTCAGCCAATCCAGTAGGGGTTGGAAGCTATGGTGAGCTTCGATTGGTTACTTGTGCCGTGATATCGCTGTAGATTTGCATAATGTTCAGCTTTTCCCAATTTTAGTTCCGCCTTGTTCAGCTCCCTCGCCCATGCTCGCATCGCCCAACTGTCCCCCCGCCCACTCTGCTTCTCACAGCTTTCCTTCCATTGAAAATGAATGGGAAGCCGCTGTTTCACCGCGCGATGCCGTCTTGAGTGTATATGCCCTGTAAAGATGTATGTGTTCTTTATTAAATGAACTTCCCAGGTTTGAGATAGCCATCCAGCAGAATGAAATCATGGATGTGTTCTTTGACGACTGGAAGGCCCTGAGTGAGGAGGACAGTGGCTACGGACGGAAGGCTGACCCACACCTGAAGGAGTACCAGTCCTTCACTGACCTGCACTTCAGCAAGGACAAGACCATCAGCAACATCAACTGGCACCCCACCATCAACGGTAAGGGACAGGAACATCATAGAAATAGAGTTACTAGAATGGGCGTCCAGTTCAATTCAATGAGGCTTTAATGGGTTGGCCGGTGGAAGTACAGCAGGAAGCGTCCTCATTAACCAGGAGGTAGTAATCATATTAATATGAGGAACATGGACACGGGGTCGAGACAAGGGGAACAGTACAGGTGCCTACTGTATTGAAGGGTCTGCAGTGTGAGTGTGGTTATGAATGATTGTTACTGTGGCCCGAAAAAAGATCAGTGCATTCATTTACATTTAGCAGACAGACAGTGATATACAGGGGTGACTGTCTGTCAAAATGAAGGAACAGTAATGTTCCGCCACTGAACAGAACATACAGAATACTTATCATCATCAGTTACTGTATGGGTGTTACAATCAAATCAAAGTTTATTGGTCGTTTAAACAGATTTGCAGATGTTATCAGGTGCAGTGAAATGCTTGTGTTTCTACTAGCTCCAACAGTGCAGTAATACCTAGCAATACAATAACAATACACGCATAATCCCAAAAAATGAAAACATGTATTATATAGGAGGAGCCATGACTACAATACAGTATATACTTATAAAGTGGTTGAAACAGTATGTAAACATTATTAAAGTGACCAGTGTTCAATGACTCTATGTCACAGGAGGTCTGTGGCACCTTGATTGGGGAGGATGGGCTTGTGGTAATGGCTGGAGCGGAATGGTATCAAATACATGTGTATGGTTTTGACAGTGGTTATATGTGGTTGTGGTAGTTTCTGTATGGTTCTGTAACATTGTGACAGTGTTTATCAGAATCACCTTTAAGTACATTTACATATGCCCGGAATTCGAGCTGGCGAAATAGTGCTAAACAGAAGGTACAGACAGAAGGTACAGACAGAAGATACAGACAGAATGTATAGACAACATCCACATACAGATGGGTATACAGACACAATCCGTATTACACATAGTAAGAAAGAATATGTGGTTGTGTTTAGGTGTGATAGCGGTGGCTGTGACAGAGAGGCTGTCCTTCGAGGACAGGATCAATGGCTCCACTAAGCTGCTCCTAAACCCCTCCCTCATTCTCTTCTGGAGCTTCTCTGATCCCATCAACCCACAGGTATGGTATGGCAAAGTCTACTCTTTCATTTCATCCTCTTCTACCTCTCTCTCTCTCTCTGGATAAATCCTCACTGACAGCTTACAAGCAATATCTCTCTTCTCACCCTTGACTCACGTCAGATCTGTTTGAGATGAGCTCTCCTAAAAAGAGAATGGCTTTAGAAGTTGCTTTGAACTGTCATTCAAAGCCTTTGTTTGGTTAAGTTGAAGTAAGAGCCTCTTAATTAATTACAATTGAGTTGAACAGTTGAATTTACCCAAGGATAATAGAGCCATTATAAAGTACTGTATATGAGCTGGTTTAGGGATATAAAAAAATACTGCAATACATTTTCAGCAGATAAAATAAACAAATTTGTTAGGAATATACCAAATTCAGCTCTGCACTTGTTAGGACTATACCAAATTCAGCTCTGCACTTGTTAGGACTATACCAAATTCAGCTCTGCACTTGTTAGGACTATACCAAATTCAGCTCTGCACTTGTTAGGACTATACCAAATTCAGCTCTGCACTTGTTAGGAATAGACCACATTCAGCTCTGCACTTGTTAGGAATATACCAAATTCAGCTCTGCACTTGTTAGGACTATACCAAATTCAGCTCTGCACTTGTTAGGACTATACCAAATTCAGCTTTGCACTTGTTAGGAATAGACCACATTCAGCTTTGCACTTGTTAGGAATAGACCACATTCAGCTCTGCACTTGTTAGGACTATACCAAATTCAGCTTTGCACTTGTTAGGAATATACCAAATTCAGCTCTGCACTTGTTAGGACTATACCAAATTCAGCTCTGCACTTGTTAGGACTATACCAAATTCAGCTCTGCACTTGTTAGGACTATACCAAATTCAGCTTTGCACTTGTTAGGAATAGACCACATTCAGCTTTGCACTTGTTAGGAATAGACCACATTCAGCTTTGCACTTGTTAGGAATAGACCACATTCAGCTTTGCACTTGTTAGGAATAGACCACATTCAGCTTTGCACTTGTTAGGAATATACCAAATTCAGCTCTGCACTTGTTAGGAATAGACCAAATTCAGCTCTGCACTTGTTAGGAATAGACCAAATTCAGCTCTGCACTTCTTAGGAATTGACCAAATTTAGTGCTGCACTTGAACATAATGTAGCCTAACTCATTGTTTTGCATTACAAAGCTGTTACTCTGTTATTTTTTGTTTGTTTTATGTTCAGTGAAATGGAATCATTTGCACATGGGATTAGCCAAGGCCATGAATTTAAAATGCTGAGTGTATTGAATGACTAGAATAAATAAATACATTCGATGGCAAGGGACCCTAGTACTTGAAAGTCTCTCTCTGCTTTGAAATGTAATGCCTCAGCCCACTGTAACGCTGTGGGTTTCTCTTTTTCTGCTGTTTGCAGTTGCTGTTGGAGTGCCCAGACGACGTCTTCTCCTTTGAGTTCTGTCCTTCCGACCCAAATATTATTGTTGGTGGCTGCATGAACGGCCAGGTTCTGACTCCGTCTCTCTCTCTCTTTCTCTCTCGCTCCCTCCATCTCTTTACTGCTAAGTTAACATCTTTCTATTGCCCTCTTTGGTGCTGCTGACCAAATGTTTCTCTCTTGATGTTAATACTCTTCTCAACTACGTTCTCTCTCTTGTCATCTCAGGTTGTATTATGGAATATGGGATATATCCACCCACGTATTTCCCTCTCTCTCTCCCTTCCCTTTCCCTGCTCCCTCTCCCTCTCCCTCATCCTCTCTCCCTTTCCCTCTCTCCCTCCCTTCCTCCCTACCTATCTACCTACCTCCCTGTCTCTGTTTCAGTGCCCACTAACTGTCAGCACTGTGGATTTTTTCTTATGAGGCTGTATTATATAACCATCTCAGGCGTAGATTTCATTTCCCATGTCCTCCTCCGTCCCAGGCCTCACTGGCCTCACTGGCCTCACTGGCTTCATTTCAAGGGAATCTGATAAAACAGATAAATAGCTGTTTATAGAAGGTGCAGCTTTCTTTTCGTTTTCTCCTTTTCGTTCTCTCCTCTTTGGCCATTATCCTCCATTGTTTTCTCCGTGGTTTTCTTTCATGAACAGTGTCATATTAAACTGAAGCATTAATAATACGTTAAAATGAGAGGGTTTTATGAGAGGAGGTGAAGGTGTAGTTGTTGATCCACCCTGAGTAATACACTTATTTGTGTTGTTGTCATCTCAGGTTGTGTTATGGGATATATCCACCCACGTAGAACAATTACAGGGCACACGCACCAGTGGTGGAAAGAACATAGCAGCAAACACCAACGCTTTAGTAAGTACTAATCAACATTCTGTCCTGATCACACTGACTCAATCCCAATGGCATGCTTCTGCAGACGAGGTCATTGCAAGTCTATGAGGGGTTCTAATTCTGGTTCATAATATTATCTTCAATTTAGATGCCCAGTTCTAGGCTAAGTTTTAAAGTTAAAGCCCTGTGACGCAGTGAGATGATGACACATTGGCTTGCCGGGTTTCTCTTCATCCTCAGCCTTTAATTAAAGGGGAATGCAGCGGTCCTGATGGTCCTTTTCAAGCCAACCCTGGCGATCACAGCAAGCCAGACCTAACCCATATACTTAGGCAGCTCAGCCCCACAAACCTCAACTCTGTCCAGGTCAGACCTAACCAAAGCCTGTTACAAGGGCAACATTACTACAACATTATAGACCATCTCTGACCTAACCTAACCATATACCGTGGCAAAACCAGCCTTAACTAGTAAGCAGAAAACCTGGAACCCCAAAGCTGTTGCCTGCCACATCCATCCCATTTCCAATGGGGTGGGACGATTCCAGTATTGCGATATTCATTAGTATCGTAGCAAGGAAACAAAACATGAAGCGGATTTCACTTCTTTATGAAACAAACATGGAAACAAATATCATTATGTTGTCATCCAGAGTCACATGTATTTATTTTCCAACCTGTAGCACACAATATTTTACAGCAGGTTTTTAAAGAACAAAAGAGTTTGGTCAACTTCATGTTTTCATGTTTGCAGTGGAAAAATATTGCGATACTGTTATCGTCACCGCCCTAATATCCAACCTTCATTAGTCTCTATCTCAGTTTATTCTTTGTTTATTACCTGGTACCATATGATAGCAGCTGCATCCATCTTCCTTCCCTCCATTCACTGTCCCTGTTCACTCCAGAGTCAACATCCAGTATCCAGAGTCAACGACACCAACACACACCACACTCCAGTTGTTGCCTAACCCCTCTATGCCCCTGATAGGTCTTTCATGTCCAATAACACACACACACACACACACACACACACACACACACACACACACACACACACACACACACACACACACACACACAGCTGACATAACACACATCTGATTACAGCTATGTGTTTTCAGAACAAACAATGGCAGTTCTATCAGCTAAAGATGTCCTTTACTAGCACCTGTTACTGCCTTGTAAACCCCCCATATGGTTTTAAGGGAACGTGTGTATGTCCTAACCTGCCATATTCACACCTTTTGTAGAGACAGGCTGTGTCTCAAATGGCACCCTATCCCCTACATAGTGCCCTACTTTTGACCAGTGTCTCAAATGGCACCCTATCCCCTACATAGTGCCCTACTTTTGACCAGAGCCCTATTGTCCCCGGTCAAAAGTAGTGCGCTACAGTATATAGGGAAAAGGGTGCCATAACCCAGTAGACATGCACAAACAGTAACATATACAGCACTCTCCAAGCATGCAGCTGTACTGATAAGTCTACATCTCTTTCCGATCAGCCAGTGATCTCAGTCTTAATGAGAAACAGAGCCAACGACAGCGGTGGCCAAAGTGCAAAGTGAAATCACATGCACTGCTCTAGGTCCTAAACCATTTAGAGCAAAAAAACTAAAATCCTTCTGTAAATAATATAAACCACATTCTGGTCTTAATTTCAACTGTTAGCAAAGCAACTAACTGTATATTATTTGAATTCTGTCTTCAGTAGAATAGAAAGGACAATTCTGGGACACTAAAGTATTTCACTGTATCCTCCATAGTGCTATTATGGTATGGAACCTGTTGATTGACCTGACAGTGCTTATGCCACCTTGCTGTATTGTGTGACTAAAACCCTGCTATTTGCTGTAATCCCTGTGTGTTTGTCACCCCAGCAGGGCTTTGAAGACAAGCGGGAGAATGAGACCCCGGTGGTGCGTTACTGTGCTGTCTCAGGCATAGAGAATGGCCACAAAGCACCCATTACAGACATCCAGTGGCTGCCGGGAACCTTTGAGGTACAGAGTTACTGTAGGGGGATGAAGGGAAGAACTGTAGGGGGATGAGGGGAGGAACTGTAGGAGGATGAGGGGAGGAACTGTAGGAGGATGAGGGGAGGAACTGTAGGAGGATGAGGGGAGGAACTGTAGGGGGATGAGGGGAGTTACTTTAGGGGGATGAGGGGAGGAACTGCAGGGGGATGAGGGGAGGAACTGTAGCCCCGACGTCATTACATACCCCAGTTTGGGAATACCTACTGTAGGGGGATGATAGCGGGGTGAGGGTAGGCTGATGCCTTATGAAGAGAGCAATTTGAGGGATACTTTTGAATCATTATGAATTGTTTGTCTTTTGACTAAACTTTAAAGCAGTGATATTCAAACTTTTTCAGTGGGAACCCCAGTTTCTTATCCAGAATTTCTGGGGGACCCCACCCTTCCCCAAATCTAGAAACAGAATGTTAAAGGCCCAGTGCAGTCAAAAATAGATTTTCCTGTGATTTGTATATATTTCCACACTGAGGTTGGAATAATACTGTGAAATTGTGAAAATTATGATAATGCCCTTTTAGTGGGGTGGCAGGTAGCCTAGTGGTTAGAGCGTTGGACTAGTAACCGAAAGGTTGCAAGATCGAATCACCGAGCCGACAAGGTAAAAATGTGTCGTTCTGCCCCTGAACAAGGCAGTGTTCCTAGGCTGTCATTGAAAATAAGAATTTGTTCTTAACTGACTTGCCTAGTTAAATAAATTAAAAAAATAAAGTCTAAGAGCTGTCTGAAAAAAACACCTGAAAGTCCTAGCAAAATTCTTGCTTGAGAAATTGCTCTTTGTAAAGAAGCTACAGTATTTTAGTTTTATTTTTGACCATTTTAATTGAAAACAATTATAGTGAGGTACTTCATTGTTAGTTACCCAGAAATTATTCGATATTCAGATAAAATGGCTGCATTGGACCTTTAAAATCAATACATTTATATTTTTCAATCAACAAAAAAACTTGAATTAATAAAATTTTCATTGCTCTTCTCAAATTACCTTTACCAAAAACTTTTATATATTGGCCCATACAATATTCTGTACCCTTAATTTTTTGTTCAAAATTGTTTCATTTTGGCGACACCACTGCAATTGTCTCAACCCGACTTTGAATACCACTGACTTAAAGGGATAGTTCGGGATTTTGGCAATGACACCCTTTATCTACTTCCCCAGAGTTAGATGAACTTGTGAATATTTCTCTCCATCCAGTATGAAGGAAGTTAGAGGTGGTTGCAAAAATCCTGAACTATCACTTTAAGATGCTTTATTAGCTAATTATTTGATTGTGATTTCTTACCATGGGAAAATACTAATGTGATTTGTGCTTGTCTATTTGACTTTTCTGTTTTTGTCCAAATGAATCATTGTTGAAAGTTTTGGTCTCAACACACCCGGCTCCCAGCACAAATGTTTTACCCCTTTTTCACCCCAAATTCATGGTATCCAATTGGTAGTTACAGTCTTGTATCATCACTGCAACTTCCGTACGGACTCGGGAGAGGCGAAGGTCGAGAGCCGTGTGTCCTCCGAAACACAACCCAACCAAGCCGCACTGCTTCTTGACACAATGCCCACTTAACCCGGAAGCCAGCCGCACCAATGTGTTGGCGGAAACACTGTAGTGTCAGCGTGCACTGTGCCTGGCCCGCCACAGGAGTCGCTAGTGCGCAATGGGACAAGGACATCCCTGCCGGCCAAACCCTCCCCTAACCCAGATGACTCTGGGCCAATTGTACGCCGCCCCATGGGTCTCCCGGTCGCGGCCGGCTGCGACAGAGCCTGGACTCAAACCTAGAATCTCTAGTGGCGCAGCTAGCACTGCGATGCATTGCCTTAGACCACTGCAGCACTCGAGAGGCCCCACCTTATGAGATCTAAAGTAAATACACTTAACTAAGTACCAACCTACCAGGGTTCAGTGAGAACTACTCAACGGACAGTTTTAAGCCTTCACACCTAATTTACACACTGATATTCAAACACTTACATTAAAAGGGTTAGCTAGGTCCTCTTATCACACTAATGATTTCTGAGTCTAATTTTGGTATGATGACCCTGTTTAATTTACGATCCAATCTGACTTAAAAGCACTTTGACCGTTACACAATACATTTTAGCAGGATCTGAGATAGATGATCAGTGAAAGTAGTCACAGTAGAGAAGGTCTATAGGAATAGCTTTATAGGAGTGGTCAAGGGTGAATGTCACAACAGGCTTTTAGACATAATTGCTATGGTCCATCTACATCAGGAAGCACCATAGAGATCATCTCTATGTCAGGGATCCTGTCAACACAAGCCTCCCTAACAGGTCAGAGCAGGTAATAGTAGGTAACACGTATCTTCAAGTGACTTGTCGTGATGCCTATATAGTGCTGTCTTAGTAATAATATCACTACAAGCCTTTCACACTAGCCTGGGTGCCAGTGTAATATTGAGCATGACAATTCCAGAAGGAGTTGGCAAGAGAGCAGAAACAGACTTGACACCCAGGCTACATTGACATGGTTTTATTAAAGAGGTGGATAATAATGAAGTTATCCCTTCCTCAATCTCCTTGTATGCTCTGCGTTTGAAGTGAGTGAACATTCATTGGTTATGCCATCTAATAAAGTGTGTCTTTTGTCTTATGTCTAAAGAAGCGTGTGGGTGGTGCAACGCTTCGTTACAATCCACGGACAGTCGTTGGTTTAAGTGAAACCATGCAATTATCAAAGTGTCCCCAGGGAGCCAAACCTGGAAAACCATAGAGGGAGGGATAGCATTATTCTAGGACTAAAATACAGCTGCACAATGGTCTATGCTCCCAAGTGCTCCCTTTTATTAGGACAAGGTTTCGACCCTAAATGGGATATCATTACTCACCGTGACAAGGACTGAAAAAGCCTACCTGTGGTGTAGTAGATATTCATTCATTTTCTCTCTTTCATTCTGATAAGGTCTCTAGAATGGGGGTACCGATGGAGAACAGGACTGGAATATGTGTTCAGATCGTCACCTGCGCCCCTGATTGGTACAAAGTGACATTAATATTAAATGACTGACTAAATGCAATCGTTTTATTTATTTTTTTAAATATTGAATGAAAAACAATACAATTATAATTTAGATGTCTCTTGATTGGTGTTTTTGTTTGTTTCTATTGTTTTCCCTGTGTTTGTCTCTCCCTACCAGTTGTGTGATGTTCTGGGATATTCGTGCTCCGAGGGTACTCCAGACCATGGCCGACCAGCAGAAACAGAAGGTGGAGGAGAAACCCCTGGAGAATCCTCACGGTGTTCCCAACACCTTCAAACACCTCGACCTCACATGGAAACCACTCATCAGGGTACAGCATATATCATACTGTACCATTACTGATTTATAACAGACCCCTTGGTTAATTGGTAACACTCCTGGTATGACCCCAGAGACCAGGGTTCAGTCTCCACTTCAACCCTTTATCTACACTTTAATTTTCCCCTACACTTCTAATCTGTTGGAATTACACACAGAAAATATGAAGGAAGAGTGGTGTTCCTAGTGGTGCCTATTTTTGGAATGTACTGTGTGTTTGACAGTTCTCTAAAGGCATTAGATAGATGTCAAAGCTATCGTCTTGTCATGTGTCAGGTTTCCCTGCCTAAGATTGATACCAGCGGGGAATACAGCCCTTTGAAAATCAGCCTGCGAGACAACACCTGTGACAACCATACAGGTAGCAACACAGGTGAGTATTTACCTTCCCTCTTCCTCTACCTTTTTTCTCTCTCCTTCTCCTTCAGGCATTGATGCAGGTGAGCATCTCCCTTCCCTCTGTTTATTTCTCTTGCTCTCACTTTCCTATTTTCATCCTCCCTTTTTTCTAACCCCTTCAAGCAACACAGATGAGCAGAACACTAAACAGTAAGCCAAAACAACATCTGTCTTCAAATCAAGAATCTTAGGAGATAAAGATATAAGAGACTAGTTACTCTTTGTAATGGACCCGCAGGGCACACACTGTCTGTGAAGTGTGTGATGTGTTTGTCAGTATGTCTGTACATTGCGTTCGACATGCTTGTGTATATGTGTGAGTGTGCCACTGTCTCATATTCTACTTTGGATCAGTGAGCTCCATGATCAGTGGGGCATGTCCGTCTGTCCCTTCACCACCCCCCCCCTCACCCCTCTCGCCTCTGGTTTCATACTGTTTTATTAAACGATCGGTCCCAGACCTAGACAAGGCTCTCATAGTCGGGGGGCATTAACCTTGTTGACTGTCAGCTGTTTGCAATATGCTGCTGAGCCCCTGGGGCCAAAAGATGTTACTGTGTCTCGGGTGGTACATCAAGAAGAAAACCTGCCTTTGTCTTGCTGCTTTAAGATCTGCCTTTATACACACAGCTTTCATAATGGTTATGGAATGAATTCATTTTCAGTTACTGAACCTAAAAAGTGATGAATTTTTGGGGCGTTCTTTGGGCATGTCGTGGGCTGTTTTGATATGATCTATATAATGAATAGGGTCAGCTGTCTTGAGTTAAGGTGGGTAGCGGCTTTGTCTGTTAGAGAATGGAAGGTCAGGTAACTAACATAGAGAGTCTTGATTGGAAGGTGTTACCTGTCCTGTCTTAAAGACTCCTCCCTACGATCCTCCAACCCAATAGGAACACTAGGTTTAGATTGTAGAAGGTGGTGATCTTCGTGTCATCAATGACGCTATGATGATCAATGTCATCAGTCATCACTGGAACGTTTGTTAGTGTAACCCAATTTGATCTTAACCACAGTTATAATGAGTAGCCTACATCTCCTATAACTAATAGTGTGCAGTGATCAGACAGATATACCCTAGAGATAGCTAATATAATATGGCGATAAAGGGCTGTGAACACGCTGTCGAGTCCTGCACTATCACTGCAGACAGTGGGGCTTTTGTCATTGAAAAGGCCGCTCCTTACCTTCTCTCTCTCCTGCTGGTGGTGGTCAGATGACTGAGCTGGTACCAAGCCTTACAGAGCCACAGCCCCACGTGCTCTCCGGTCAACTGCCCTGCCTGTTTCACTCACAGAGTAACAGTCATTAAAGAGCTACAAAAGGCTATCTGGAATAAATGCCCTAACTATGATGTTTAACTGCATAACAACACTGCTCACTCTGTGCTTCCCCCTATTAACCCCTGACAGACAGGGCCCACCTGAATGCAGAGAGGTCAGAGGTTGCTCCAGAATACGCCCTGCTCAGAGTGCCTTCAGCCAAACAACTCAAACCGCTAGAGGACATCTGCACCCAGTTATACGCAGGGACCGAGGTAACGTAGCCTTTCTTCTCCATAGCTATTATATGGATGGATGGATGGATGGAAGGAAGTTCCAAGGGGGAACTATTATCAAGTAACTGAAAAGTACATACTACTAGAGGTGGAATGTGTTTCATTGATGAGTTATGGAGTTAATACTTTTCATGAAGAACTCAATTCAAGTCACAGGTCACTTCATACTGTATGCCAACTGTAAACTATCCATCCTGGGGCTTAGTTACACTAAGGTAAAACTCAGCTACAACTTGTTCTTTCTACCACATTTTGCCCTCAGGACGGAGAGCTTGTGTACACAGACTGGAAGTTGGAGAAGGACAACGACTCTGGACGACTGTTCAGTAAGATCATCATAAATGAGACTTTATCTATAATATAATTTAAACTATACTCTTACAGTTAACGCGTCCGTTGGTTCACAGCCAAGGAAAATACATAATCTCCTAAACGTCTAGAGCTCTGAGTAATCGGGGAGATTGGTTGCTTGTTTCATATATCTTAAGTATCATGAATGTAACTGCTCTACAGATTCCATGGAGACTCAAACAATGCCTTCAGGATCTCCTATTCTCCTCCTAATCATAGTTTGTTTAAGCACAAGAGATTTGAGGCAGTCAAGAAACAAAACAAGGCATTTACTGTCTGGGAAATAGATTTAATATCATGGCTGCTAGACTACAATAGTATCACTACTAAAGTATTGAGCCATTCAGCAATTTATGACCAATTACAGGAGATTAAACTTGGTTCCCTCATCTCGTTTTGGCAGGGCACAGGAATGTGATTACTTAATAATAAACTGTGTCTCATGTCACAACAGCGTCAGGGTAGACAAAGGTTATTTACTTGTACATTAATGGTAAATTGCTCCCTATAAAGCACGTTCCTCATGTTAGTTAATGGTAAGGGGGAAATGGTTCCCAAGGGAAATGACATTATATACTATAATATGTGCTCCCAGTGGTCAGTAGACTGTTTATTTAGCTTTAACGTTATTACTGTATCCCAATAGGAAGATACTGGTCCTTGGACATGGTACCACTGTTGATTCAAATCTTGATGAAACATTCAGACACAGACACACATAGCTTCCTCAGACTCATTTTCCATGTGTGTCACGACTTCTGCCGAAGTCGATGCCTCTCCTTGTTCGGGCGGTGTTCGGCGGTCGACGTCACCGTTCTTCTAGCCATCGCCGATCCATTTTTAATTTTCCATTTGTTTTGTCTCGTTTTCCCACACACCTGGTTTTCATCTCCCAATTACTGGTCATGTATTTAACCCTCTGTTTCCCCCATTTCTTTGTGTGTGATTGTTTATTGTTCATGTCAGTACGTTTCCGTCTGGTTTTGTCCGGGTGCTGTTTTCCCCCGTGTTTTGTGGCAACCGTTATTGTTCGCATATTGGTACTGTTACTTGTGCTATTTTCTTGAGTAAAGTGCGTTGTTCACTCATCTCTGCTCTCCTGCGCCTGACTTCATGCACCAGCTACACCCACCGCCTGACAATGTGGCTCATCTCCTATGTGGTTGAACTGGGGTAATCCCTCTCTCAATTCAATTTCAATTCAATTTAAAGGCTTCATTAGCTTGGGAAACAGATGTTTACATTGCCAAAGCAAGTGAAATAGATAATAAACAAAAGTGAAATAAACAGTAAAAGATTAACAGTAAACATTACACTCACAAAAGTTCCCAATAAATAAAGACATTTCAAATGTCATATTATGTCTATATACAGTGTTGTAATGATGTGCAAATAGTTAAAGTACAAAAGGGAAAATAAAAAAATATAAAAATAGGTTGTATTTACAATGGTGTCTGTTCTTCACTGGTTTCCCTTTTCTTGTGCCAACAGGTATTCTCTTGAGAGCCAGGTCTGCCTTCAGCGGCCTTTCTCAATAGCAAGGCTATGCTCACTGAGTCTGTATATAGTCAAATATTTCCTTAACTTTGGGTCAGTCACAGTGGTCAGGTATTCTGCCACTGTGTACTCTCTGTTTAGGGCCAAATGGCATTCTAGTTTTCTCTTCTTTTTTTTGTAAATTCTTTCCAATGTGTCAAGTAATTATCTTTTTGTTTTCTCATGATTTGGTTCGGTCTAATTGTGTTGCTGTCCTGGGGCTCTGTGGGTTCTGTTTGTGTTTGTGAACAGAGCCCCAGGATCAGCTTACTTAGGGGCCTCTTCTCCAGGTTCATTACAATTCAATTCAAGGGGCTTTATTGGCATGGGAAACATGTGTTAACATTGCCAAAGCAAGTGAGGTAGATAATATACAAAAGTTAAATGAACAATAAAAATTAACAGTAAACATTACACATACTGAAGTTTCAAAACAATAAAGACATCACAAATGTCATATTGTATATATACAGTGTTGTAACAATGTACACATGGTTAAAGTACACAAGTGAAAATAAATAAGCATAAATATGGGTTGTATTTACAATGGTGTTTGTTCTTCACTGGTTGCCCTTTTCTTGTGGCAACAGGTCACAAATCTTGCTGCTGTGATGGCACACTGTGGAATTTCACCCAGTAGATATGGGAGTTTATCAAAATTGGATTTGTTTTCGAATTCTTTGTGGGTCTGTGTGATCTGAGGGAAATATGTGTCTCTAATATGGTCATACATTTGGCAGGAGGTTAGGAAGTGCAGCTCAGTTTCCACCTCATTTTGTGAGCAGTGAGCACATAACCTGTATCTCTTGAGAGCCATGTCTGCCTACGGCGGCCTTTCTCAATAGCAAGGCTATGCTCACTGAGTCTGTACATAGTCAAAGCTTTCCTTAAGTTTGGGTCAGTCACAGTGGTCAGGTATTCTGCCACTGTGTACTCTCTGTTTAGGGCCAAATAGCATTCTAGTTTGCTCTGTTTTTTTGTTAATTCTTTCCAATGTGTCAAGTAATTATCTTTTTGTTTTCTCATGATTTGGTTGGGTCTAATTGTGCTGTTGTCCTGGGGCTCTGTGGGGTGTGTTTGTGTTTGTGAACAGAGCCCTAGGACCAGCTTGCTTAGGGGACTCTTCTCCAGGTTCATCTCTCTGTAGGTGATAGCTTTGTTATGGAAGGTTTGGGAATTGCTTCCTTTTAGGTGGTTGTAGAATTTAACGGCTCTTTTCTGGATTTTGATCATTAGTGGGTTTCGGCGTAATTCTGCTCTGCATGCATTATTTGGTGTTCTACGTTGTACACGGAGGATATTTTTGCAGAATTCTGCATGCAGAGTCTCAATTTGGTGTTTGTCCCATTTTGTGAAGTCTTGGTTGGTGAGCGGACCCCAGACCTCACAACCATAAAGGGCAATGGGCTCTATGACTGATTAAAGTATTTTTAGCCAGATCCTAATTGGTATGTTGAAATTTATGTTCCTTTTGATGGCATAGAATGCCCTTGCCTTGTCTCTCAGATCGTTCACAGCTTTGTGGAAGTTACCTGTGGCGCTGATGTTTAGGCCGAGGTATGTATCGTTTTTTGTGTGCTCTAGGGCAACAGTGTCTAGATGGAATTTGTGGTCCTGGCGACTGGACCATTTTTGGAACACCATTATTTTTGTCTAACTGAGATATATTGTCAGGGCCCAGGTCTGGCAGAATCTGTGCAGAAGATCTAGGTGCTGCTGTAGGCCCTCATTGGTTGGGGACAGAAGAACCAGATCATCAGCAAACAGTAGACATTTGACTTCAGATTCTAGTAGGGTGAGACCGGGTGCTGCAAATTGTTCTAGTGCCCTCGCCAATTCGTTGATATATATGTCGAAGAGGGTGGGCTTAAGCTGCATCCCTGTCTCACCCCACGACCCTGTGTGAAGAAAAGTGTGTGTTTTTTGCCAATTTTAACTGCACACTCTCTCTCTCTCTCTGTCTCTCTCTCTGTTTCTGTCTACTTCTCTCTGTTTTTCAGGTGCCAAGCCCTCTCATCGGTTTATAATCCATGATGGGCAGGTGAACACTGTTCGTCGGTCTCCCTTCTTTAAAGACATCATTCTGACCGTGGGAGGATGGACCTTTGCCATCTGGAAGGAGGGCGTCATGGTAACAACAATAACAACATTTGGTCAAACACAGACTCATTAAGATAATTTGGTATCACTTAACTTAAACCCTTCAGGTATAATGCATTTTAACTTGTTGTAAGTATACATGAGCCTTTATAAGGTTATATGATAAGGCTTATAAAATGTTTTTAAGCATTTGAACTTGTTGTGATCTACGACCTTTCAGAACGGCCCCATCATCCAGTCATCGTGTTCTCAGAAGAAGTGCACTGTGGGATACTGGTCCCAGTCACGTCCAGCTGTGCTCTTCATCGGTAAGGAGGATGGGAACATCGATGTGTGGGACCTTCTGGAGAAGACCCATGAGCCCTCCCAGACCCAGAACATCACTGCCACCCAGATCACATGCATCAAACCCTGGATCGTCTCCTGTGAGTCGCCGCTGATCTTGGTGCTGCCAGCATGGTCCCAGATCTGTTTGTGCTGTCTTACCAACTCTTATGGTCATTGTGGCAGTAGGATTGACAAGACAGCACAAACAGATCTGGAACCAGGCTATGTTGCTAATGCTGCTGCTGCTACTGGATCCCTGCATTTATTTATTGTTGGATTCAGAAAGTTCTGTATTAATCTGATTCACTTTTTGTTTGTTGTACAAACAGCAAAGCAGCATCTCCTGGCTGTGTCTGATTACCTGGGCACTCTGCATATTCTGGAGATCCCATGGACACTTCGCAGCCCCTCCAGCAATGAGGTTTGTACTGGAGGTGGCCTCTAGGACAACAGGATGGATTCAATTTTACCATCTGTGTTTTTTTATCTCTAATGCGTTTGATATAACTCTACCATCCTCCGTCTGCGTGCGTGTGTGTGTGGTGTGTGTGTGTGTGTGTGTGTGTGTGTGTGTGTGTGTAGAAGCTGAGCATGAGTAAGTACTTTGAGAAGGAGGTGGACAGGCTGGTGTACTTTGAGAAGAGGAGGGAGATGAGAGCCAAGGAGAAGAAAGACTCCGAGGCAGAGGAGCTGAGAAAGAAGATGGTGAGATGCAGTATATAGAGATGATTATTAACTGATGGAAAATATTATCTGTGTATAATGTCACATGGTCAGAACAGATTCAAACTGGTTCTAAAGTTTTGCCATTTTTAACTCATACGTTTAAAGCCAGAGCATCGAATATTGCCTGCTTAAAGTTGGGCTGTCTGCACATTAAAAAAAATATATATATATTTTCCCAAAATCATTTAAGACAGCCATGACATAACAGATTGCTAACAGATTGCTTGATGCATAATGTGTGTGTACTCCTGAGTACCTGTTTCTAAGTTATTCTCAACGTCTTGAGCCAGAAGGTGAAAATCAGCTACATACTGTAAGTCTTGCAAACGGATTTAATTGACCCAAAGTTACAGTTGAAGTCGGTTGGAGTCATTAAAACTTGTTTTTCAACCACTTCTTGTTAACAAATTATAGTTTTGGCAAGTCGGTTAGGACATCTACTTTGTGCATGACACAAGTAATTTTTCCAACAATTGTTTACAAACAGATTATTTCACTTATAATTCACTGTATCAGTGAAGTTTACATACACTAAGAAGTTTACATACACTAAGTTGTCTGTGCCTTTAAACTGCTTGGAAAATTACAGAACATGGATGTCATGGCTTTAGAAACTTCTGATAGGCTAATTGACATAATTTGAGTCAATCGGAGGTGTATCTGTGGATGTATTACAAGGCCTACCTTCAAACTCAGTGCCTCTTTGCTTGACATCATGGGAAAATCAAAAGAAATCAGCCAAGACTTCAGAAAAAAAATTGTAGACCTCCACAAGTCTAGTTCATTCTTGGGAGCAATTTCCAAACAACTGAAGGTACCACGTTCATCTGTACAAACAATAGTATGCAAGTATAAACACCATGGGACCACGCAGCCGTCATACCGCTCAGGAAAGAGACGCGTTCTGTCTCCTAGAGATGAACGTACTTTGGTGCGAAAGTGCAAATCAATCCCAGAACAACAGTAAAGGACCTTGTGAAGATGCCGGAGGAAACAGGTACAAAAGTATCTATATCCACAGTAAAACGAGTCCTATATCGACATAACCTGAAAGGCCGCTCAGCAAGGAAGAAGCTACAGACTACAGTTTGCAACTGCACATGGGGACAAAGATCGTACTTTTTGGAGAAATGTCCTCTGGTCTGATGAAACAAAAATTGAACTGTTTGGCCATAATGACCATCATTATGTTTGGAGGAAAAAGGGGAAGGCTTGCAAGCCGAAGAACACCATCCCAACCGTGAAGCACAGGGGTTGCAGCATCATGTTGTGGGGGTGCTTTGCTGCAGGAGGGAATGGTGCACTTCACAAAATAGATAGCATCATGAGGATGGAAAATGATGTGGATATACTGAAGCAACATCTCAAGACATCAGTCAGGAAGTTGAAGCTTGGTCGCAAATGGGTCTTCCAAATGGATCAATTTTGCCACAACTTCCAAAGTTGTAGCAAAATGGCTTAAGGACAACAAAGTCAACGTATTGGCCATCACAAAGCCCTGACCTCAACCCTATAGAAAATTTGTGGGCAGAACTGAAAAAGCGTGTGCGAGCAAGGCCTACAAACCTGACTCAGTTACACCAGCTCTGTCAGGAGGAATGGGCCAAAATTCATCCAACTTATTGTGGGAAGCTTGTGGAAGGCTACCTGAAACGTTTGACACAAGTTAAACAATTTAAAGGAAAGCTACACTCAATTAGTATTTTGTATGTAAACTTCTGACCCACTGGGAATGTGATGAAAGAAATAAAAGCTGAAATAAATCACTTTCTCTACTATTATTCTGACATTTCACATTCTTAAAAGAAAGTGGTGATCCTAACTGACCTAAGACAGGGAATTTTTACTAGGATTAAATGTCAGGAATTGTGAAAAACTGAGTTTAAATGTATTTGCCTAAGGTGTATGTAAACTTCCAACTTACATTTACATTTAACATTTAAGTCATTTAGCAGACGCTCTTATCCAGAGCGACTTACAAATTGGTGCATTCACCTTATGACATCCAGTGGAACAGCCACTTTACAATAGTGCATCTAAATCTTTTAGGGGGGGGGGGGGGGCAGAAGGATTGCTTTATCCTATCCTAGGTATTCCTTGAAGAGGTGGGGTTTCAGGTGTCTCTTCAACTGTAGATGAGCTCAGTCCAATTCTGCAAAGTCAAGTGTGTGAGAGGAGCGGGAATCTGTTCACTCTCATGACTAATTCATAGCTTGGTATTTGATTCTTAGCAGCAGAGAGCAGGAGAGGTGTACAGTCTGTAATATTCACATTCACTCCATAATGGTCTATCAGAGGGAGATGTCTGGACAGCGGTTATCAAACCTTTCAGGCCAAGGAAAGCATTCCTTGCCAAACTAGTTAACTGGTTTATCAAACATTTCAGGGTAAGGAAAGCACTCCTTGCAAAACCAGCTAACTGGTTTCACATAACCATTAGACCCATTATCTGATGCTTGAGTGGGCATCTTATGGCTGTGATTTCAACCAAGGTTACTGGGAAAAATACGTATACTTCCCCCTGAAAGAACACCTTGCCAGTTTTTGTTGTAGTTGTTGCTGTTGTTGAGCAAACTTTGAGTTTGTTTAATTCACCTTTAATTCACTCAGTCTTTAAATGCTCTCATTCTCATTAAACAGTATTTAGTCTATAACCATTTAAGATCATTCTAAATCATCAGATTTAAATTATCTTTGCCACCCACCATGGAATGTCTACTCCCAATCTAAACTATACACCATCTACATATAAGGGAAAATTACAGTGATTATGATTGAAACACGGTTTTATATCTTTGTGCAACAATGATAGCGCATTTGTCCCAGAGCTCATGTATATTTATTCTGTCTTTCTTCCCAAACAGACAGAACAAAATTACTGTTATGGCACAAATTAAAGTTTAGAATAAATCCCCTAACCCGCTGGCTTATGTCAAGATGATCGAAGACTATCTTAAGGCTAGTGAATACATTTATTTTCAAGTAAACAACCAACATTCAATTCAGACATGTCTCCCAACCTATTATTTTGCACTCATTTGGAGAGAAACACACAAATTAAATTCCATCCAGACCAAATACTTTTACGAGTAGGCTACAAAGACGCAGACCTCAAGAATTTAAAACCAAACACGGTGATTACTGTTTTCAGAAATGTGTGTGTGTTTAGATTTTCTCCCGTCTGGCCCTGATAAGACAGAAATTCAAAATGGCCATTATATATAAAAAAAAAAACATTCACTTTGTTATCCTCTCACTTTCTCACACCACATGCTGAATTTTTGTACTTGCTAGTCCTGGCCTGTTGCTAGGGAGACCACAAACTCTGATGCTTTGAATGAGGTTAGGTTTAACCATAGAAGGATATTATGAAAGACAATACAATGGGTTGGTTGACCTTCTTTATAGAACTGATCTTTGCATTTCCCTGACAAGGTAGAGTAATTACTGATCACAGAGATAGTAATCTGATAGAGTTCTACATTTTCTCTATGATGGAAAACTATCAACAGCTGGGAATCTGTCTCTGTGAGGTTGTTGTGAGAGGTCTCACAATTGGTCTGAAGGGTTGAAATAAATTGAGGCCTCCCGGGTGGCGCAGTGGTCTAGGGCACTGCATCGCAGTGCTAGCTGCGCCACCAGAGTCTCTGGGTTCGCGCCCAGGCTCTGTCGCAGCCGGCCGCGACCGGGAGGTACGTGGGGCGACGCACAATTGGCCTAGCATCGTCCGGGTTAGGGAGGGTTTGGCCGGTAGGGATATCCTTGTCTCATCGTGCTCCAGTGACTCCTGTGGCGGGCCGAGCGCAGTGCGCGCTAACCAAGGGGGCCAGGTGCACGGTGTTTCCTCTGACACATTGGTGCGGCTGGCTTCCGGGTTGGAGGCGCGCTGTGTTAAGAAGCAGTGCGGCTTGGTTGGGTTGTGCTTCGGAGGACGCATGGCTTTCGACCTTCGTCTCTCCCGAGCCCGTACGGGAGTTGTAGCGATGAGACAAGATAGTAATTACTAGCGATTGGATACCACGAAAATTGGGGAGAAAAGGAGAGAAAATAAAATAATAAATAAATAAATTGAACAACATATGATTTTGGTTGTTATTAATTTCTCTTTTCCAAGATGAACCAAAAGCATGTTTCCTTGGTCTGTCCCCCTCCCAGGAACCCATCATACCAGAGAAGCAGGTGGAGCAGATCTTGGAGGAGGCCATGAAGGAGTATGAGGACTACCTGTCCTTGGAGACGGTCATCCTGAAGGAAATGGGGCTGCTGCCAGACACAAACAAGCTTGACATCTGACATCCTAACCCTAATCCACTGTTCAGTCTGACACCTGATATCACACCTTGTGTGACCAGCAGGGTTGCGGTCAATTCCATTTCAATTTACTTCTTGGAATTGACCCCAACCCTGGTGTCCAGTGTTCAGGCTGATGTCTGATGCTCCCTGAAACCAGTGGCCTACCACACAACTCATTTAACACAGTACTACAAAGTGTCTATTCAATTGAAGATGGAATTGTTACACTTTTTATTTTCTATGTACAGTATTAAAAGCTGGATTTGGTTTTAGTAAATTGTTCAGAAAACTGTATGCCTCTTGTTTTGCTTGTGGGTACATGTAGTGAATGGAGAGATTCCTCAGAGTTAATGAGTGAGTTTTTCACACACACAAGTCAGCTGTTTTTGTTATGATATTTGTGTTTCTTTATGTAATATGTATTTGCTGTTCTGTATGTGTGTCTATAGTTTTGTTCAATGTTGTGTTAAGTGTATGTGTCACGTCCGTCGTTAAATGAAGACCAAGGTGCAGCATGGTAGGCATACATTTTCTTTCATATTAAATGTTCCACCAAAAAACAATAAACAACTCAACGAACGTAAAGCTAGGAGTGCAACACCTGCAACACAAAAAGACAAGATCCCACAACAGAAGGTGGGAGAAAGGGCTGCCTAAGTATGATCCCCAATCAGAGACAACGATAGACAGCTGCCTCTGATTGGGAACCATACTCGGCCAACAAAGAAATATAAACATAGATTTCCCACCCTAGTCACACCCTGGCCTACCAAATAGGGGGAAAAAAGGATCTCTAAGGTCAGGGCGTAAGTTGTTTTGTCTGAAACATTGTTCTCCCTGCTGCTGTTGGACCAGGTCTCTTGTGAAAAATAAATTTCATCTCAATGAGAAAAACCTGTATAAATAAGGGTTAAATAAAATAAAAAATATATAAACATACATACATATTTGTCTGCGTGAACTCTGGTTACTGTGTAATGCCTGCCATCCTCCCTGGTTCATCATTGGTTCCCCAGAGCCCCTGATAATGAAATACATTGTGAGTACCCAAGGATTTGAACTCGGCAGGAAATAATTTCACAGGTCTTTGGTTTCATGGTTCTGCTCTCATATGAAGTATTGATTACTCCATGTCCGCCTGATATTGATTAAACAGTATTGATTCACACTGCAGCAGCAGCACTCAGCAGATACTCTCAGCACTACGGTAGAGATTATAATTAGCATGTCCATTGTACTGTTACTAATCGCCATGAAAGGATATATAGCCGCTCTACTCGTGATCCTTACGGCATGGTTATTTTGAGAGTAGCTTGAATTATTTTGACAATTTACCTCAACAGTTGAATTTCAAACATCGCACATTCCAGATAACAATTGTTTCAAAAATATTTGGAACTACCAGAGTTTACCCTCTGCAGAGGCTGGGTTTGAGATTGACAGTGATGAGTTAAGGGTTGAATAGAGTGAGTTTGGTCTGGGTTGTTATGGGGGCACCTAGGCTTGCTCTTCCCTGGGGGAGTCTGAAAGGAGAGGGACAGGGTCCATTAGAGGTCGAGAGTGGGTAAACAGCTCCATAGTCACCAGTGACAGCCGGTGGTGGTTAGCATGAAAGAGATTGGTGGAGGGTAGAGAGAGAGGATAAGATGGAGGGATGAGGGTAGGGAGGATAGTGCATAATGCAGAGGCAGCTGCCTGTTGCCAGGTTGTCACGCCGCGGGTCAGATGCCAACGTAAGAGAAATACACAGGGTATGAGAGAAAACATGGAGAACACCAAGGGAAAACGTGGAGAGAGAGGGATGAATGAAAGATGTACTGGTTAAGAGGAGAAGAAAGTATGAGATATATAGAGATAAAGAATGAGAGGTGAAGTAGAAAAGTAAGAGAGAGAGAGGGTAGTGGGTTAGCGTCAGTGGGGAAGTCTGAATGCGAGTGTGAAAGGGTGCGAGAGAGCGAGACCGAGCGATAGAGAGGGAGAGAAAGAAGAGAGCACACACTGGGCCTCTGAGCGGAAATGAGATGCTGCAGTGTCGGACAGATTAAACGCCACACGGGTGACTTCACTCTCTCCATGACTCACTCACATGGACCTGTCAGAGAGAGGAGGGGTGAGAGGCATAGGGGGGTATGAGGGGGGACAGAGGCAGGCGTCCATATGGCCCCCAGGAACCAAGGGCAGGGTGACAAAGGACCCCCCATCTCCCTTCCCCTCTGTCCCCTCCTCCTTAACGCTCTCTGGGACCTGATCTGACTGGAACACCCCTCTTGCCCCCTGGAGCCACTTGTTCACTCCACACTCCCAGGCTGGCTATGGAATGTGCTCAAACATGTCATCTCTGTGATTTATAAGACAGTTATAATCAATTATAATGCAGTTATAACACTATCACAAAATAGTTCTGAAGCCCGTGAGGGCATATTTGACTACGCATAATATAAAAGCATAAATGGGTTGGTGATTGTAGTCTTAGAAAGTATGCACTGTTAAAGCGCAAACCCTCTCTACAGTCACACAGAAAATATGGGGCGGAAGGTAGCCTAGAGTGTTGGGCCAGTAATGCTGGTTCGAATCCCTGAACCGACTAGGTGAAAAATCTGCCGATGCCCCCTTGAGCAAGGCATTTAACCCTAATTGCTCCTGTAAGTTGTGCTGGATAAGAGTGTCTGCTTATTGACTAAAATGTAAATGTAATGCTGCTGTAGGCTTTTATCAAGACGGTCTCACAGATCAGCAAATGACAACTCCAGAACTCCATCACTACCCCTTTAGGAGGAGGCTATTCATGTTGTCAGATCTTCGTCAGTTGATTTCTTCATCTAAGAGATTTCCCAAACATAAAAAGAGGAGATCTTTAGCTGTGGGATGTCTGACTACGGCGGGATGCCTAGTGTAGCCTGGGCTGGAATGGGCTGCATTCCTATTTTATCACTGCTAGCCACTGCTTGAGATTTATCCTCCAAATCCTGGGAAACAATGGAAGCAGGTGCTGGGCAGGAGGCCTGTAAATCTGGCCTGTATAATTAAGCCATTGGCTGGGCATTGTGCTGGCCTGGCCCTTGCTGCTAGCTGCTCATTGGGGGTGTGTGGGGGTGCGAGGGAAGGGTTAGGGGGTGGGGGTGGGGTGCACAGGGAGGTCTAAATCTCTCTGTGAGGGGGCACTCCACACATTTCACACATGTTCAACTGAGCTCTTAGGCACAGCTGCAGGGGCTAAAGTGTGTTTTCTGGAGCTCACACACGTGACACAAACACTCTCCCGCCCGCACGCACACACAAACACACACCCGCGTTTATCTTCACACACACATACACTCACGTAATGCGTTTATCTGCTTGGAGTGGATGCAAACACTAAAACGGCAGCGTGAAATGTCACATGACATGAAGGCAAATATGAGCATATGACTGCAGAGTCAGAAGGAGGCCGCTGTGCTGCTCTGGGAAGGAGGACAGCAGGAGGTAACATAATGCCAGTGTTGCTATGGACATATTATCCTCGAGAGATTCTAATTTCTCACACTGCTACAGGGACTGTATGATATCAAGTGCTATGGTTGGATTCAAGAGGCCTAATCTTGGTTAGGATTATACTGGGCGGTGGACATGAAGCTAGGGTTAGGGTTAGAGTTAGGATCGGGGTTGAGACCAGGGTTAAGGTTATACTGGGAGGTGAACAACATCCTGTTTTAACCCTCAACCCTAACCCTAGCTTCCACATCCCGGTTCAGTTCTAACCCTAGCTTCCACATCCCGGTTCAGTTCTAACCCTAGCTTCCACATCCCGGTTCAATTCTAACCCTAGCTTCCACATCCCGGTTCATCGCTAACCATAGTGTCCACATCCCGGTTCATCGCTAACCATAGCGTCCACATCCCGGTTCAGTTCTAACCCTAGCTTCCACATCCCGGTTCAACCCTAACCCTAGCTTCCACATCCCGGTTCAACTCTAACCGTAGCTTCCACATCCCGGTTCAACCCTAACCCTAGCTTCCACATCCCGGTTCAACCCTAACCGTAGCTTCCACATCCCGGTTCAACCCTAACCCTAGCTTCCACATCCCGGTTCAACCCTAACCCTAACTTCCACATCCCGGTTCAACCCTAACCCTAACTTCCACATCCCGGTTCAACCCTAACCCTATCTTCCACATCCCGGTTCAACCCTAACCGTAGCTTCCACATCCCGGTTCAACCCTAACCCTAGCTTCCACATCCCGGTTCAACCCTAACCCTAACTTCCACATCCTGGTTCAACCCTAACCGTAGCTTCCACATCCCGGTTCAACCCTAACCCTAGCTTCCACATCCCGGTTCAACCCTAACCCTAGCTTCCACATCCCGGTTCAACCCTAACCGTAGCTTCCACATCCCGGTTCAACCCTAACCCTAACTTCCACATCCCGGTTCAACCCTAACCCTAACTTCCACATCCCGGTTCAACCCTAACCCTAACTTCCACATCCCGGTTCAACCCTAACCCTAAATTCCACATCCCGGTTCAACCCTAACCCTAACTTCCACATTCCGGTTCAACCCTAACCCTAACTTCCACATCCCGGTTCAACCCTAACCCTATCTTCCACATCCCGGTTCAACCCTAACCCTAGCATCAACCAATACTGGTTACACCCAGTAGTAACAACACTGCAATGTAAAGTGTTTTAAATGGCTCTATTCAATCCATATCGTGGAAGTTCAGCGTTATAGTGTGAACTAAAGGCAATGTTCCCGCGTTAGCAGAGTCTGCACTCATGGTTAACACTGCATATGTCGGCTCAATCTGAAATTACCTTTACATTTCTGTTGTGCAATCATAAATACTTGCGATCCAGATTGAATAGAGCCCTAACACTTTAGCCTATTTTACAGACTGATTGTGAATTTGCTGCTTCATAACAAATGTGGCCACACACCTAAATCGTTCAGGTTTTCTTTAAAGTCCCCTCAGGAGTGGGGGGTGAATTTCATTAGTTGACCTTTGACCCCATAACAGATCAGGTAGCCAGGGTATTGGAATGGAATGTTACCTCTTGACTCCTATAATTTTCTCAATTGAAAGCTATGTTGAGTTTTGACCCAAGTCTAGTCTAGGCCTACTCTCTCTACCAAAAAGCTGAAGTCTGAGGGACATACCACAACTTGGCAATGGGAGGTATCTGAAGGTGTGTGTGTCTGTGTCTGTGTCTGTGTCTGTGTGTCAGGTGTTTGAAACTGCATATCAACATCCCCTCAAACATTTTTTAGTTTTAGAATGATCTCAGAACACTCTCCAATTCTCCAATGACCTACGGGGGGATTCTAGAATGAGTGACACCAACCTCTAAGCCACCACCCCCATCTATGCCGAGGAACAGGAAGCAGTCACGACAGTCTTGCCTTACAGTCCCAGTGCACTCTGGGTAGCCTGAGCTGAGATGATTTAAGTAGAACTCTGAGAGGAGACTGGGCGGTGACATCATGGCAATCTGGAATACCAATGATATCCCTTCGCTTCTTCCTCTGAGGATATAATCATCACCACAACCAAGTCCTGTATCAATAAAACCAAAGGCAAATGTAGGAGAAAAGATTGAAGGTTGGTTTTGGATTGAAAGTGGATGCTAGTTGAGATCTGTCACCTGCAAATAGAAGGAGCCACAATCTCAAATGAGAGCCCGACGCAGCTGTTAAAGCTCACCTTTCACTTTTCTGTCTCTCTCATCCCCACCGAAGCCAACCTAGGACCTCATCCTGAAATTGCGCTCTCCTGAAGATGGGAGAGAGCGAGAGAGAGAAAGAGAGGGAGAGCAGGTGAGAGAGCAAGAAAGAGGGCGATTGAGCGAGAGAGAGCGAGAGAGAAAGAGAGAGGAGAGAAAAAGAGAGAGGGAGGGAGAGTGAGTGAGAGAGCGAGAAAGAGGTGGATTGAGAGAGAGAGAGAGAGAGAGAGAGGAGGGATTAGTTTAGACTGAGAGAGAAGGGGAGGCAAGGGGAGAGGAGTTACACTATATACATTACCGTTCAAAAGTTTGGGGTCACTTAGAAATGTCCTTGTTTTTGAAAGAAAATTTTAAAAAAATTGTCCACTAAAATAACATCAAATTGATCAAAAATACAGTGTAGACATTGTTAATGTTGTAAATGACTATTGTAGCTGGAAACAGCTGATTTGTTATGGAATATCAACAGAGGCGTACATAGGCCCATTATCAGCAACCATCCCTCCTGTGTTCCAATGGCATGTTGTGTTAGCTAATCCAAGTTTATCATTTTAAAAGGCTAATTGATCATTAGAAAACCCTTTTGCAATTATGTTAACACAGCTGAAACTGTTGTGCTGATTTAAGAAGCAATAAAACTGTCCTTTAGACTAGTTGAGTATCTGGAGCATCAGCATTTGTGGGTTCGATTACAGGCTCAAAATGGCCAGAAACAAAGAACTTTCTTCTGAAACTCGTCAGTTTATTCTTGTTTTGAGAAATGAAGGCTATTCCATGCGAGAAATTGCCAAGAAACTGAAGATCTCGTACAAATCTGTGTACTACTCCCTTCATAGAACAGAGCAAACTGGCTCTAACCAGAATAGAAAGAGGAGTGGGAGGCCCCGGTGGACAACTGAGCAAGAGGACAAGTACATTAGAGTGTCTAGTTTGAGGACACCTCACAGTTGAGGACACCTCACAAGTCCTCAACTGGCAGCTTCATTAAATAGTACCCGCAAAACACCAGTCTCAACGTCAACAGTGAAGAGGTCGATTCCGGGATGCTGGCCTCCTTGGCGGGGTTGCAAAGAAAAAGCCATATCTCAGACTGGCCAATAAAAATAAAAGATTAAGATGGGCAAAAGAACACAGACACTGGACAGAGGAACTCTGCCTAGAAGGCCAGCACCCCGGCGTCACTAGTACATCAGTCTATTAACCCTCCATGAGTAAAAAAGACTCCTTTACTGAACTAAACCCCAGTCATTCTCCCAGCATGTTGCATTACCCCTACCTACAGTGCACTCGGAAAGTATTCAGACCCCTTCCCTTTTTTCACATTTTGTTAGGTTACAACCTTATTCTAAAATTGATTAAATAAACATTTTTTCTCATCAATCTACACACAATACCCCATAATGACAAAGTGAAAACACAAATAACTTATTTACATAAGTATTCAGACCCATTGCTATGAGACTTGAAATTGAGCTCAGATTTCCCGAAAGGAGGGCGGGGGAGGGCCTTGTATGCATCCCGGAAGTTGGGGTAACAGTGGTACTGCAGACGATATGTTGATAGAACTTTGGCAGCCTTTTCCTCAAATTTGCTTTGTTAAAATCCCCAGCTTCAATAAATGCAGCCTCAAGATATATGGTTTCCAGTTTGCATAAAGTTCAGTGAAGTTCTTTGAGGGCCGTCATGGTATCGGCTTGAGGGGGGATATATATGGCCATGACTATAACCGGAAAAAATTATCTTGAGAGATAATTCGGTCGGCCTTTGATTGGGATATGTTCCGGGTAGCTTCAGAGAATAACATCAACATATATACTGACACGGTGACTGAGTTTATCAGGAAGTGTGTAGGCGATGTTGTACCCACTGTGACTATTAAAACCTACCCTAACCAGAAACCGTGGATACATGGCAGCATTCGCACAAAACTGAAAGCATGAACCACCGCATTTAACCATGGCAAGATGACTGGGATTATGGTTGAAAACAAACAGTGTAGTTATTCCCTCCGCAAGACAATCAAACAGGCAAAGCATCAGTATAGAGACAAAGTGGAGTCGCATATATAGCAGGGTCTATAGACAATTAAGGACTACAAAAGGAAAACCAGCCACGTCGCGGACACCGACGTCTTGCTTCCGGATAAGCTAAACACCTTCGTTGTCCGCTTTCAGGATAACACAGTGCCACCGACGCAGCCCACTATCAAGGAATGTGGGATCTCCTTCTCCATGGCCGACGTGAGCAAGACATTTTAGGGTGTTAACCCTCGTAAGGCTGCCAGCCCACACGGCATCCCTAGCCGCGTCCTTAGAGCATGCGCAGACCAGCTGTGTGGTGTGTTTACGGACTTATTCAATCTCTCCCTATCCCAGTCTGCTGTCCCTACATGCTTCAGGATGTCCACCGTTGTTCCTGTTCACAAGAATGCAAAGGTAACTGAAATAAATGACTTTCGCCCCGTAGCACTCACTTCTGTCATCATGAAGTGCTTTGAGAGACTAGTCAAGGATCATATCATTTCTGTCACCCTAGAGACACCTTACCTGTCACCCTAGACACACTTCAATTTCCTTACCGCCCCAAAAGATCCACAGATGATACAATCGCCATCACACTGCACACTGCCCTATACCATCTGGACAAGAGGAATACCTATGTAAGAATGCTGTTCATTGAATATAGCTCAGCATTCAACACCATAGTACACTCCAAGCTCATCATCAAGCTCGAGGCCCTGGGTCTGAACCCCGGCCTGTGCAACTGGGTCCTGGACTTCCTGACGGGCCACCCCCAGGTGGTGAAGGTAGGAAACAACACCTCCACTTCGCTGATCCTCATCACTGGGGCCCACAAGGGTGCGTGCTTTTCCCCCTCCTGTACTCCCTGTTCACCCATGACTGCATGACCAAGTT
Organism: Salvelinus fontinalis; assembly: GCF_029448725.1. Lineage (NCBI taxonomy): Eukaryota > Metazoa > Chordata > Actinopteri > Salmoniformes > Salmonidae > Salvelinus > Salvelinus fontinalis. Next base: position 38,047,226 of record NC_074678.1, on the reverse strand, counting down.
TGCAGATGACACAACAGTAGTTGGCTTGATTACCAACAATGACAAGACAGCCTTTAGGGAGGAGGTGAGGGTCCTGGGAGTGTGGTGCCAGGAAAATAACCTCTCACTCAACATCAACAAAACAAAAGAGATGATCCTGGACTTCAGGAAACAGCAGAGGTAGCATCCATCCACATTGACGGGACCGCAGTGGAGAAGCTGGAAAGCTTCAAGTTCCTCGGTGTACACATCACTGATAAACTGAAATGGTCCACCCACAGAAACAGTGTGGTGAAGAAGGTGTAACAGCGCCTCTTCAACCTAAGGAGGCTGAAGAAATTTGGCCTGGCACCTAAAACCCTCACAGACTTTTACAGATGCACAATTGAGAGCATCCTATCAGGCTTTATCACCGTTTGGTATGGCAACTGCACCGCCCGCAAACGCAGGGCTCTCCAGAGGTTGATGCTGCCTGCCCAAAGCATCACCGGGGGCAAACTACCTGCCTTCCAGGACACCTACAGCACCTGATGTCACAGGAAGGCTAAAAAGATAATCAAGGACAACAACCACAACAACCACTGCCTGTTCAACCCGCTATCATCCAGAAGGCGGGGTCAATACAGGTGCATCGAAGCTGGGACAGAGAGACTGAAAAACAGCTTCTATTTCAAGACCATCAGACTGTGAAATAGCCATCACTAGCACATAGAGGCTGCAGCCTCTATACATAGACTTGAAATCACTGGCTACTTTAATAAACAGAACACTAGTCACCTTAATAATGTTTACATACCTTGCTTTACTCATCTCATATGTATATACTGCATTCTATACTATTCTACTGTATCTTAGTCTATGACGTTGCTCGTCCATATATTTATATATTCTTAATTACATTTCTTTACTTAGATTTGTGTGTATTGGGTATATGTTGTGAAATTGTTAGATATTACTTCACTGTCGGAGCTAGAAACACAAGCATGTTGGTACACCTGCAATTACGTCTGCTAAACATGTGTATGTGACCAATTAAATTAGATTTGATTTGAGGTGCATCCTGTTTCCATTGATCATCCTTGAGATGTTTCTTCAACTTGATTTATGTCCAACTGTGGTAAATTCAATTGATTGGACATGATTTGGAAATGCACACACCTGTCCATATAAGGTCCCACAGTTGACAGTGCATGTCAAAACAAAAACCAAGCCATGAGGTCGAAGGAATTGTCTGTAGAGCCCTGAGACAGGATTGTGTCAAGGCACAGATCTGGGCAAGGGTACCAAAAAATGTATTCAGCATTGAAGGTCCCCAAGAACACAGTGGCCTCCATCATTCTCAAATGGAAGAAGTTTAGAACCACCAAGACTCTTCCTAGAGCTTCCTGCCGGCCAAACTGAGCAATCGGGGGAGAAGGCCCTTAGTCAGGGAGGTGACCAAGAACCCGATGGTCACTCTGACAGAGCTCCAGAGTTCCTCTGTAAAGATGGGAGAACCTTCCAGAAGGACAACCATCTCTGCAGCACTCCACCAATCAGGTCTTTATGGTAGAGTGGCCAGACGGAAGCCACTCCCCAGTAAAAGGCACATGACAGCCCGCTTGGAGTTTACCAAAAGGCACCTAAAGGAGTCTCAGACCATGAGAAACAAGATTCTCTGGTCTGATGAAACCAAGATTGAACTCTTTGGCCTGAATGCCAAGCGTCACATCTGGAGGTAACATGGCACCATCCCTACGGTGAAGCATCGTGGTGGCAGCATCATGCTGTGGGGATGTTTTTCAGAGGCAGGGACTGGGAGACAGGTCAGGATCAAGTGAAAGACAAATGGAGCAAAGTACAGAGAGATCCTTGATGAAAATCTGCTCCAGAGCGCTCAGGACCTCAGACTGGGGCGAAAATTCACTTTCCAACAGGACAACAACCCTAAGCACACAGTCAAGACAACGCAGGAGTAGCTTCGGGACAAGTCTCTGAATGTCCTTGAGTGGCCAAGCCAGAGCCCGGACTTGAACCTAACCGAACATCTCTGGAGAGACCTGAAAATAGCTGTGCAGCGACACTCCACAGCCAACATGTCAGAGCTTGAAATGATCTGCAGAGAAGAATGGGAGAAACACCCCAAATACAGGTGTGCCAAGCTTGTTGCGTCATACCCAAGAAGAATCTCGGCTTTAATCGCTGCCAAAGATGCTTCAACAAAGTAATGTGTAAAGGATCTGAATACTTATATAACTGTGATATTTCAGTATTACATTTTTTTTAATAAATTTGCACAAAAAAAATGTTGCTTTGTCATTATGTGTGTGTGTCACGCCCTGACCGTAGATTGCTTTGTATGTTTCTATTTTTAGTTTGGTCAGGGTGTGATGTGGGTGGGTATTCTATGTTGTAGGTCTAGGTTTTCTATTTCTATGTGTTTGGCCTGGTATGGTTCTCAATCAGAGGCAGCTGTCTATCGTTGTCTCTGATTGAGAGCCATACTTAGGTAGCCTGTTTTTCAACTTTTGTTTATGGGTGGTTATTTTCTGGTTAGTGTTTGTTGCCAGCTGTTAGAACTGTTCGTTGGTCGTTTTGTTGTTTTTGTTCATGTATTCATCTTGATTAAAAGTAATTATGGATACGTACCACGCTGCACTTTGGTCCTCCTCACTTTCTCCACACGAAAATCGTTACAGTGTGTAGATTGATGAGTAAAAAAATATTTTATACATTTTAGAATAAGACTATAGCAAAAATTCAGAATACTTTCCGAATGCACTGTACATGTACATATGACCTAAATTACCTCGACTAACCTGCACCCCCGCACATTGACTTGGTACCGGTACCCCCTGTGTATAGCCTTATCATTGTTATTTTATTGTGTTACTTTATATTTATTTATTTGTATTTAATTTTTTTGCAAGTATTTTCTTACTTAAAAAAACTGCATTGTTGGGCTTGTAAGTAAGCATTTCACATGTCACATCTGCTCCTGCATCGCCCTCCACTGCTCATCCTGTGTCTCCTTGACCTGCCGCTACTCCTCCAGTACTCTCTCCATCGCCCTCTCTCTCTGTGTGCGTGTGTGATTGTGTAAGCGGAGACAGGTGTGCTGGAGTCAGAGCAGATCCCCACCAGCTGCAACCTGTTCCATAATCAAGACCTCTACAAATACTCAGCCCTGCCACTTCCACGCTGCCAGATCATAGTCTCTGCTCAGTCAGTCTACGGTTCTAGCCCTTTGTTACTATTCAGATCCTGTTGTGCATGTTTTCCTTGCCTGACACTGTTTTCCTCTCCGCTACAGTTCTGCCCCATCTGACTCTGGTCCCTGTCTCCAGTCCCACGTCTCGTCATTCTGCTGCTCTGTCCTGGATTCCCCACTCTACTACTCCCTTGGATTCCCCTCCGGACCTACTTACCCTGTCTCAACCCCTCTCGCTCCAGTCTCAGCCTCAGCCTCCTCACCTGGTTTCCAGCAACCCGCCCGAGCTTCCCCTGACCTGCACTCCATCTCCCCCCTGTGTTTCAATAAATACCTTGGTTACTTCATCCCAGTCTCCTCATCTGAGTCTGCTCTTGGGTTCCCCTGTTCCACTCCGCGTAACAGTATTCGGCGCTTGTGACAAATATTTGATATGATTTATTTGTCTTTGGAACTGTTTAGGCCTATACTAAATAAGAATCGGACTCCTGGAATTAAATGCAATCATTTTCATACAAATAGCTAGCAATAAAGTGCAGAATATATCTAAACTGATGTGTAAAGGCGCGTAGCTTTTTTTGTAAGCAAGGCCACAAGACGAAGGACTCTTTAGGCTACTTTAAGATTGACACTTTATTCCTTTATAAATCCATAGCATTTGCTTTACAAGCGTGCTCCTTTCACTTTTTATCCATTGACGCTTTTATCCAATTTTATAATTTGACCACAGTTATCATATTAAATGTTCTTCGAAATACAAACTTCTGGTATGCTAATTATTCGTATGACTTGCCTAAACACAACCAATGCATCTAGGCTTACAAAGCTGTTTTACTTATTTTTTAAACAGGAGGATATATGAAATAATATTTATTTTTATACGGTGGACAGGTAGGTCTAGGCTATCGGGACAGTAGCTGGACTCCTGCACACCCAGTCTTAAGTCATTGGATAACAAATATAGGTTGTAATGATGAGAGTTTAAAACTATAAAAGTGTGCTGTTTACTGTTAATTTATACAGCTTTTGTGATAAGGGAGGTCCAATGCAAGTTGGATTCATTTGCATACAGGGAGGGGCCAGGGAATCTGATCACAATGCAGAGGCAGTGGGCAGATAAGAGATAAGTTTTATTACCATGTGTAGACACAACAAATCTCAATCAGATAGTGATCAGATCATGTTGATCCGATGACGACAATCACATATTAATGCAAGGTGTAACCACGGCTAGAGAGAAGGGGGGAGGCCAGGGGAGTGGGGTTAATTTAGACTGAGACAGAGCAGGGCTACTCTGCTCTATGTTGTGTGAGGCCCCAGCCACAGGATCAGAAGCACCGGTTCTCTGTTTTCATCCTCTCACCTTTTTTCACTTTCACCTCTCTCCTCTCCCTTTCCTCTCTTCCTTATCGTCTCCCCGTATATAACCCCCTCTCCTCTTCTTTGTTCTCCCTCTCATCACACTGCTTCTCTGTTCTCCCCCTCTCCATTCTTCACTTTCACCTCTTTCTCCCTCCTCTCTTCTAAACCTTCTCCTCTTATACCCCATCTCCTCCTCTCTTTCCCTTCTCATCTCATCATTCTGGCCCTGAACACAGCTAGCTACCAGAGGAATCTGTCAGTGATTTGTCTACCGGCTTCAGATGAGCTGCCAAGTAACAGGGCCGCCACCGGCAGGAACAAAAGAGAAATACATCAGAAGGAAGCAGGACTTTGGGTAAAATGTGATTAATATCATCTTATTGAAGGACACCACATGTATGGAATGTCTGTTGGCCGGGATTGTTTTTGAATCTAAAGGTTCCCAGCAATTATGGAGGCTTAGCTCCAACTAGTAACTTCTATTCTAATGACTCACATTAGTTAGTATGGAACATTAAGGACGAGTTAATTTCCTTGATGCTATATCCACCAATTTTTCACATTTGTGTTTTTTTTATTAGAAATTATAACTTATGGGTACCTTCATTTACATTTACATTTACATTTAAGTCATTTAGCAGACGCTCTTATCCAGAGCGACTTACAAATCGCACCTTCATGTGTGTGTAAAATATTACTGTATATGATATATATATTTTTACATTTGCAAAACGCTACTGTATATACCATTGTTTAGCTGGAATGGAAGGTTGAGGGGGGAGATTGAGAGGGAGGTTGAAGGACAGGGAGGGAGGGAGGAGGATATTAGACGGGTGGAGTAGATCTAGTTTCACATGCTTACCGTAAGAGACTCATATCTATCGCTCTCTCTCTTGCTTACCGTAAGAGACCAATATCTATCTCTCAATTCAAGGCGCTTGAATTGCATGGGAAACATATTTTAACATTGCCAAAGCAAGTGAAATAGATAATAAACAAAAGTGAAATAAACAATCAAAATTAACAGTAAACATTACACTCACAGTAAGTTCCAAAATAATAAATACATTACAACTGTCATATTATGTCTATATACAGTGTTGTAACGATGTGCAGATGGTTAAAGTAGAAAAGGGAAAATAAATAAACAGAAATATGGGTTGTATTTACAATAGTGTTTGTTCTTCACTGGTTGCCCTTTTCTTGTGGCAACAGGTCACAAATCTTGCTGCTGTGATGGCACACTGTGATATTTCACCCAGTAGATATGGGAGTTTATCAAAATCGAGTTTGTTCTCGAGTTCTTTGTGGATCTGTGTAATCTGAGGGAAATATGTGTCTCTAATATGGTCATACATTTGGCAGGAGGTTAGGAAGTGCAGCTCAGTTTCCACCTCATTTTGTGGGCAGTGTGCACATAGCCTGTCTTCTCTTGAGAGCCAGGTCTGCCTACGACGGCCTTTCTCAATAGCAGGGCTATGCTCACTGAGTCTCTCTCTTTCTCTCCAATTAGAAAATGAACAAAAGTTCAGTTGAGTTCATTACAACAGAGGGGCTGCTATCAAGTGGCGGCTTTTGTTGGATGACATGAAAATAGAGCTCTTCACCACACCACATCGGAGGATGCATGGCTCTCAACCTTCGCCTCTCCTGAGTCCGTACGGGAGTTGCAGCGATGAGACAAAACTGTAACTACCAATTGGATCCCACGATATTGGAGAGAAAAAGGGGTAATAAAAATGTGGACGCATAAGCAGAAAAGAACCCCATACCTACTGTACAATATGGTGGTGGATCTTTGATGTTATGGGGCTTTTAAAAGGTGAGGTATTTAAAACAGTGGTGTCAATCATTTTGACTCCTACCCTTTAGAGAAAGAAAAGTATTACTTGTTAAACAAAATCTCTTTCTGAGCAATAGTATAATATAATATACTTTTCCCATTTTGAGCATAAAATATAGCTCAGTATTTTAATTATATATTTTATACAGTCATTTTTGCACATCTTTATTAAAGGTGTCAATAATTTCAAACCCCACTGTACATCTTTAAATTCTCAATGAAAGGTTGGCTTACTTTTAAAAGTTTGGAATTCCATCCAAATCCACAGGTTGGTATAAGGCATACCCACAGGCTACAGTAATACAGTAAAATCCACAGGTTGGTAAAAGGCATACCCACAGGCTACAGTAATACAGTAATACAGTCACCGGTGCTATACACTCTGTACCCTAAAGCTTCACTAGTTCATAACAAATCGTAAAAATGCCACAAGAACACTAGTCTCCCTAGGCAGACGGGTTGACTCCCACAATGTATCCAATGTTCCAGCATAGGGACGGGTTACAAAACCATTTACAGCTCAAATGGCCCTGGATTGTTTGGAACTCGATGTTCACTTCCTGCTGAAGGTGTTAATCATATGCTTTTTATTATTATTATTATTTGAAAGATTTTATTAATATTATTTTCAGCAGTGGCACAACTTTGGCACAGTTGTGGGGGGACATATATATATATACAGTTGAAGTCGGAAGTTTACATTCACTTAGGTTGGAGTCATTAAAACTCGTTTTTACATTTACATTTACATTTAAGTCATTTAGCAGACGCTCTTATCCAGAGCGACTTACAAATTGGTGCATTCACCTTATGACATCCAGTGGAACAGCCACTTTACAATAGTGCATCTAAATCTTTTAAGGGGGGGGGGGGGGGGGGGGGGTCAGAAGGATTGCTTTATCCTATCCTAGGTATTCCTTAAAGAGGTGGGGTTTCAGGTGTCTCCGGAAGGTGGTGATTGACTCCGCTGTCCTGGCGTCGTGAGGGAGTTTGTTCCACCATTGGGGTGCCAGAGCAGCAAACAGTTTTGACTGGGCTGAGCGGGAACTGTACTTCCTCAGTGGTAGGGAGGCGAGCAGGCCAGAGGTGGATGAACGCAGTGCCCTTGTTCGGGTGTAGGGCCTGATCAGAGCCTGAAGGTACTGAGGTGCCGTTCCCCTCACAGCTCCGTAGGCAAGCACCATGGTCTTGTAGCGGATGCGAGCTTCAACTGGAAGCCAGTGGAGAGAGCGGAGGAGCGGGGTGACGTGAGGGAACTTGGGAAGGTTGAACACCAGACGGGCTGCGGCGTTCTGGATGAGTTGTAGGGGTTTAATGGCACAGGCAGGGAGCCCAGCCAACAGCGAGTTGCAGTAATCCAGACGGGAGATGACAAGTGCCTGGATTAGGACCTGCGCCGCTTCCTGTGTGAGGCAGGGTCGTACTCTGCGGATGTTGTATAGCATGAACCTACAGGAACGGGCCACCGCCTTGATGTTAGTTGAGAACGACAGGGTGTTGTCCAGGATCACGCGAAGGTTCTTAGCGCTCTGGGAGGAGGACACAATGGAGTTGTCAACCGTGATGGCGAGATCATGGAACGGGCAGTCCTTCCCCGGGAGGAAGAGCAGCTCCTTCTTGCCGAGGTTCAGCTTGAGGTGGTGATCCGTCATCCACACTGATATGTCTGCCAGACATGCAGAGATGCGATTCGCCACCTGGTCATCAGAGGGGGGAAAGGAGAAGATTAATTGTGTGTCGTCTGCATAGCAATGATAGGAGAGACCATGTGAGGTTATGACAGAGCCAAGTGACTTGGTGTATAGCGAGAATAGGAGAGGGCCTAGAACAGAGCCCTGGGGGACACCAGTGGTGAGAGCACGTGGTGAGGAGACAGATTCTCGCCACGCCACCTGGTAGGAGCGACCTGTCAGGTAGGACGCAATCCAAGCGTGGGCCGCGCCGGAGATGCCCAACTCGGAGAGGGTGGAGAGGAGGATCTGATGGTTCACAGTATCGAAGGCAGCCGATAGGTCTAGAAGGATGAGAGCAGAGGAGAGAGAGTTAGCTTTAGCAGTGCGGAGCGCCTCCGTGATACAGAGAAGAGCAGTCTCAGTTGAATGACTAGTCTTGAAACCTGACTGATTTGGATCAAGAAGGTCATTCTGAGAGAGATAGCAGGAGAGCTGGCCAAGGACGGCACGTTCAAGAGTTTTGGAGAGAAAAGAAAGAAGGGATACTGGTCTGTAGTTGTTGACATCGGAGGGATCGAGTGTAGGTTTTTTCAGAAGGGGTGCAACTCTCGCTCTCTTGAAGACGGAAGGGACGTAGCCAGCGGTCAAGGATGAGTTGATGAGCGAGGTGAGGTAAGGGAGAAGGTCTCCGGAAATGGTCTGGAGAAGAGAGGAGGGGATAGGGTCAAGCGGGCAGGTTTTTGGGCGGCCGGCCGTCACGAGACGCGAGATTTCATCTGGAGAGAGAGGGGAGAAAGAGGTCAGAGCACAGGGTAGGGCAGTGTGAGCAGAACCAGCGGTGTCGTTTGACTTAGCAAACGAGGATCGGATGTCGTCGACCTTCTTTTCAAAATGGTTGACGAAGTCATCTGCAGCGAGGGAGGAGGGGGGGGGGGAGGATTCAGGAGGGAGGAGAAGGTGGCAAAGAGCTTCCTAGGGTTAGAGGCAGATGCTTGGAATTTAGAGTGGTAGAAAGTGGCTTTAGCAGCAGAGACAGAAGAGGAAAATGTAGAGAGGAGGGAGTGAAAGGATGCCAGGTCCGCAGGGAGGCGAGTTTTCCTCAATTTCCGCTCGGCTGTCCGGAGCCCTGTTTTTTCAACTACTCAAAAAATTTCTTGTTAACAAACTGTAGTTTTGGCAAGTCGGTTAGGATATCTACTTTGTGCATGACACCAGTAATTTTTCCAACAATTGTTAACAGATATTATTTGACTTATAATTCACTGTATCACAATTCCAGTGGGTCAGAAGTTTCTAAACACTAAGTTGACTGCCTTTAAACAGCTTGGAAAATTCCTTCCAGTCGTTCCAGTCATTGGCAGCAGAGAACTGGAAGGAAAGGCGACCAAAGGAGGAATTGGCTTTGGGGGTGACCAGTGAGATATACCTGCTGGAGCGCGTTCTACGGGTGGGTGTTGCTATGGTGACCAGTGAGCTGAGATAAGGCGGGGCTTTACCTAGCAAAGACTTGTAGACGACCTGGAGCCAGTGGGTTTGGCGACGAGTATGAAGCGAGGGCCAGCCAACGAGAGCATACAGGTCGCAGTGGTGGGTAGTATATGGGACTTTGGTGGCAAAACGGTGGCACTGTGATAGACTGCATCCAATTTGTTGAGTAGAGTATTGGAGGCTATTTTGTAAATGACATCGCCAAAGTCGAGGATCGGTAGGATGGTCAGTTTTACGAGGGAATGTTTGGCAGCATGAGTGAAGGATGCTTTGTTACGAAATAGGAAGCCGATTCTATATTTAATTTTTGGATTGGAGATGCTTAATGTGAGTCTGGAAGGAGAGTTTCCAGTCTAACCAGACACCTAGGTATTTGTAGTTGTCCACATATTCTAAGTCAGAAGCGTCCAGAGTAGTGATGCTGGACGGGCGGGCAGGTGCGGGCAGCGATCGGTTGAAGAGCCTGCATTTAGTTTTACTTGCATTTAAGAGCAGTTGGAGGCCATGGAAGGAGAGTTGTATGGCATTGAAGCTCATCTGGAGGTTAGTTAACACAGTGTCCAAAGAAGGGCCAGAAGTATACAGAATGGTGTCGTCTGCATAGAGGTGGATCAGAGAATCACCAGCAGCAAGAGCGACATCATTGAGGTATACAGAAAAGAGAGTCGGCCCAAGAATTGAACCCTGTGGCACCCCCATAGAGACTGCCAGAGGTCCGGACAACAGGCCCTCTGATTTGACATACTGAACTCTATCAGAGAAGTAGTTGGTGAACCATGCGAGGCAATCATTTGAGAAACCAAGGCTGTTGAGTCTGCCGATAAGAATGTGGTGATTGACTGTCTCCTAGAGATGAACGTACTTTGGTGCGAAAAGTGCAAATCAATCCCAGAACAACAGCAAAGGACCTTGTGAAGATGCTGGAGGAAACAGGTACAAAAGTATCTATATCTACAGTAAAACGAGTCCTATATCGACATAACCTGAAAGGCCGCTCAGCAAGGAAGAAGCCACTGCTCCAAAACTGCCATAAAAAAGCCAGACTACGGTTTGCAACTGCACATGGGGACAAAGATCTTACTTTTTGGAGAAATGTCCTCTGGTCTGATGAAACAAAAATAGAACTGTTTGGCCTTAACGAACATCGTTATGTTTAGAGAAAAAAGGGGGAGGCTTGCAAGCCGAAGAACACCATCCCAACCGTGGCAGCATCATGTTGTGGGAGTGCTTTGCTGCAGGAGGGAATGGTGCACTTCACAAAATAGATGGCATCATGAAGATGGAAAATTATGTGGATATACTGAAGCAACATCTCAAGACATCAGTCAGGAAGTTAAAGCTTGGTTGCAAATGGGTCTTCCAAATGGACAATGACCCCAAGCATACTTCCAAAGTTGTGCCAAAATGGCTTAAGGACAACAAAGTCAAGGTACTGGAGTGGCCATCACAAAGCCCTGACCTCAATCCTATAGAAAATTTGTGGGCAGAATTGAAAAAGCATGTGCGAGCAAGAGGCCAAAATGGGCAAAAATTCACCCAACTTATTGTGGGAAGCTTGTGGAAGGCTACCCAAAACGTTTGACCCAAGTTAAACAATTTAAAGGCAATGCTACCAAATACTAATTGAGTGTATGTAAACTTCTGACCCACTGGGAATGTGATGAAAGAAGTAAAAGCTGAAATAAATCATTCTCTTAACTATTATTCTGACATTTCACATTCTTAAAATAAAGTGGTGATCCTAACCAGGGAATGACCTAAGACAGGGAATTGGTAGGGAATACTAGGATTAAATGTCAGGAATTGTGAAAACCTGAGTTTAGATGTATTTGGCTAAGGTGTATGTAAACTTCCGACTTCAACTGTATAAATATATATATATTTCTATCCAGCCGGATAAACACTACAAACAGCCTACCCGACCGCTCAGAGTCGTCCGCACGGTCCTAAAGCACACCATTGCCTCGTTTTGTATCACATGATAAAACTGTGGTGGACAAAAATTAATTTCAGAATGTGGGGGCGACATGTCGTCCCTCCCGTCCCGAGTGAAAGTTGCGCCCCTGATATTCACAACAAGCTCTCACATCAGAATTAGATGTTCATCCATGTTTCTCAAACGTCAAATTTCACAGTCGTTTCAAATGTCAAATTTCGAGGTGTTTAAGGTTAAGTCTAGGCATTAACACCACATTTTTAAGGTTAGAGTTACATTTAGCCATTAACTCCTTAAGGTTAGTTATTAACTCTGAATGGTTAAGGTAAGGGTTAAGATTTGGGTTAGGCTTAAAAAAATTACAAAATAAATAGTTTCTGTCGCTGGATTTGAATATGCAACCTTTGGCTCATGCTTACGTCCATGTGCTATCCCCATCCACAATACTCTAGCAAAACTAAAATCTACTTGAATGTAACAGCGCTCACTGTTGCCTCTAGTGGCCGGTTTTCACATCTTCTCCCAATGTCCTCAGACATGGATGGACATCTAATACCGACTTCTATCATGGGTGACCTGGCCGTATTTTCAAACAAGACAAAACAAAACATACAAATACAAAAGATAACATAATGATGCACAAAAACATCAACATCACTCCTGCCCAGACCCACCTGTTCTATCTCCTGCCCAGACCCACCTGTTCTATCTCCTGCCCAGACCCACCTGTTCTATCTCCTGCCAAGACCCACCTGTTCTATCTCCTGCCCAGACCCACCTGTTCTATCTCCTGCCCAGACCCACCTGTTCTATCTCCTGCCCAGACCCACCTGTTCTATCTCCTGCCCAGACCCACCTGTTTTATCTCCTGCCCAGACCCACCTGTTCTGTCTCCTGCCCAGACCCACCTGTTCTATCTCCTGCCCAGACCCACCTGTTCTATCTCCTGCCCAGACCCACCTGTTCTATCTCCTGCCCAGACCCACCTGTTTTATCTCCTGCCCAGACCCACCTGTTCTATCTCCTGCCCAGACCCACCTGTTCTATCTCCTGCCCAGACCCACCTGTTCTATCTCCTGCCCAGACCCACCTGTTCTATCTCCTGCCCAGACCCACCTGTTCTATCTCCTGCCCAGACCCACCTGTTTTATCTCCTGCCCAGACCCACCTGTTCTATCTCCTGCCCAGACCCACCTGTTCTATCTCCTGCCCAGACCCACCTGTTCTATCTCCTGCCCAGACCCACCTGTTCTATCTCCTGCCCAGACCCACCTGTTCTATCTCCTGCCCAGACCCACCTGTTCTATCTCCTGCCCAGACCCACCTGTTCTATCTCCTGCCCAGACCCACCTGTTCTATCTCCTGCCCAGACCCACCTGTTCTATCTCCTGCCCAGACCCACCTGCAGACCCATCTGCATCTTCCACCTGTTCTATCTCCTGCCCAGACCCACCTGTTCTATCTCCTGCCCAGACCCACCTGTTCTATCTCCATGCCTGCACTACTCTCCGCCACATGTCCTCAAATTGCACCATTTTGTTCCTCTTCGTTGCCCACGCTCTTTCAATATTTACATAATGAAGCATGTTTTTTCTATTGTCTTAACAATGGAGGATTGGTTGACATATGACATGTCTTGAAATATGCGGACAGACGGATGAACAACTTTCTAACTCAGGCCATCATTTTTTAACTTCATAGCATTCCCAGAAGGCATGGATTATTGACTCATTGTTAGTCTTACACTTAAGACGTGACTCTCCGTTGTGCTGTAGAATTTATTAATTTTGTCTCTTGTATAATAAATTCTATACATGGGATTAAGTGTACATTTTTGTTACCTGTAACTTTGTTTGCTATGCTCCAACATTCCCTCCAACTTGTACCAATATCAGTTATTTTTAAGTCTTTTATATTTGTTTTCTAAGAGATTGTCAGTTGGATAGTCTCTCTGCAAGGTTTTGTATATCTTACCCATCATATGAGTATCATTTTCTGACTCAAATAGAATTCCCTCAACATTGCTCTGATGTCCAAAAGATTTCAAATCAAAACTTTTAATTTGCATATATTTTAAAATATCTACATTGGTCTTTTTAATTCTGTCATGGAACTTAATGTATTTCCTAATACCAATTATTTTACGGTTCCTATGCTTTTAGTTTTCTATGTGGACCAAATTATCGGTGTTTTATGAAACGCTGTCCAGGGATTGCTCCATAAGGTTGTGGTTTTAAGGAGTGATATTGGTTCTTGTAGAATCCGTTTCATTTCATTCCATATTGTTATGAGGTTCTTAACTATGAAGATGTTAATGTTCTTAGCTTAATCTTTTGAAAACAAACATGTAAAAAGATTCTGAGGATGAGCATGTGCATCTTCAATATGTACCCATTGTTCCTCTTTAGTGCATTTAACGATATGTCGCTAGTAAAAGCCTTGGGTAGCGAGTTGATACAATTCCACGTCTGGAAGGTTAAAACCACCCTCAGACTTAGGAATATGTAAAACTTTTCTTTTTAATCCATTAGTTTTATTTGTCCATATAAAGTCTGTTATGGAAGAGTATACTTTTTTAAAGAATGTCTTCAGTGGGGTAATTGGTATTACAGAGAGTAAAAAGAAAGAAAAGAAAGGCTACTCCACAGAGTTAAAATGATGAGGGCTGTCATTTTGGAATGTCCCCGAAGCTGTGCCAAGCACTGGGAGATTCCCACATCCTAAAAATATTTCCAAAACTCTGCAGAGCCAGGAACACTTCCCATCTTTCCTGTCTTTTGTTGCTTTGCTCCAACTTTTCCATAGCAAAGATAGATTAACCCGAACACCTTGGAAATCCATATTTGATCCCTAATACCTTAAAAACCCTTATTTGAACCCTAATACCTTAAAAACCCTTATTTGAAATCACTTCTAACTTAAAGGCAGGAAGTCACAGCACAGTAGCAGATTCTGAAAGCAACATCGGTAGAAACCAAGACCCAATAAATAACTGACTGTCAATGACTGTTAATGTTACGACATTTTAATACTGGTCTAAAGTGATTAGCAAAAAGACATATAACAGACATTACATCTCAAAATGGGATGCTTTGAGTGTTTCACTTTACTCTCATCTACAGGCCAATGATTTGGCAGCAAAACATGGTTGAATCAACTTGACAAAATGTAATAACCAGAAAGACGCAAGGCCATGTGAAATATATACTTTAATATGACCATACATTTTTCAAGATCAGTACAAAGTATTATTCTATTTTAGTGATGCTTTCATCATAGTTTTCTGTTTCCAAGACAGACATACAAACAGGACAGAGATGAAACAAAACAACTATTACAAAAACACGTTGACCGTATGACACTTACTGTACACACAACCAACGATGTACACACAACCAACGATGTACACACAACCAACGATGTGCACATGCTCAGACACAATGTGGACATGTGACACACTGATTAAGAGGGAAGGAGGGAGGGGGTTAGAGAAAGAGTGAAGAGGGAGGAATGCATTGATAGATACAGTGCTAGGCCAGGCCCGGAGTAAAGGAAACAGGGCCAGGCCAGGCCCGGAGAGGAAACAGGGCCAGACCAGGCCCGGAGGAGAGGAAACAGGGCCAGGCCAGGCCCGGAGGAGAGGAAACAGGGCCAGGCCAGACCCGGAGGAGAGGAAACAGGGCCAGGCCAGACCCGGAGGATAGGAACTAGGGCCAGGCCAGACCCGGAGGAGAGGAACTAGGGCCAGGCTAGAACCAGAAAAACATCCTTATATAATGAAAGCTTCACTGGATAGTTTCCCATCACCATAGGAAACTACTGCACTGCAGTGCAATCGCCTTAGGGACTAGCTAGCTGAATGATTTTCCTTTCTTTTAGTCTTTCAATTAAATGTTCTTTTGAACCTGGTTGTTAGTCTGTGTGAGCAGCTGTCAAAGGGATGACAAAAAAGTGGGATAGGAACAAATAGAAAATAATCTCCATGTACACATAAATATGATACGATAACCTCAGGTGGGAAATATACTTGTTTAAGTCAGTAATAAAGCTTTTGACCATGCAACAATGTTCATCAGTACCTTTTAAACACAACTATGAACACATATTAGACCAACCGGCGACAAAAACAGATGCCAAATATGTACAAAAAAAATATAACAATATCTCTCTTTCTGCAAGAACGTATTTCTGTCATATATATTACAGCTTAAGTTGTACCATTAGTCCAGCACGTTTAAGATGTGTACAGGTAGCTTAAGTGGGAGGAAACAAAGCAACATAGACGGGTTAGGTGACAACGTCACGAAAACCATGTACGCATTTGAATGGGGCAGAAGGCCGTGTGTTGTTGTGGTCCTGGATGGCCAGACAGCGAGCAACAATGACAAGAATCTGCCATGTGGGGAAACGTATGTGGCTCGTTTCAGCTGCTTTTACCTTGTTCTTGATTCCATGTCTTATTTTGACTGATGTCACGTCTATGCTAATATGGCGAATGTTCTCTAGCTATCTAACCAACTATAACAATGTATTTGAGAGACAAGTGCTCATTGTGGAAATGTATTTGTTTTCAATGAACATTAGAAACCAAATATAGTTGACATGTGATCAACAGTCTAAGCCAAACCCGTCTGTTTGACCCCATAGTTGCACATGTGTTGGTTTTGTTGCTAAACAACCAACCCGTCTATATAGTCTATCATGGGTCAACACTACAATGTTATGGAGAGCATTTAAATATGCCTGTATGGAAATATATATATAAGCTGTAAAAAATAATATATATACTCCAAATACATTTATATATACATAAATATGTTAAATACTGATCATTCTGAATCCCTGGATTTCTGAAAACTTTCTTTTATCTATTTAGGTAGTGGACTCACATGTCATACTAGCCAGAGCCCTCTCCACACAGTAACTGTTTCTATGAAACACGTGAACTGCTGTTCTGCAGTCAGTATGTACCATACGTAAGTTTCCCATATTTGACTTTTTCCTCTTTAAACCCGCAGGTGATCACTGTCTGTCTAGATCATGGGTCTGAAACTCATTCCATGAAGGGCCTAGTGCCTGCAGGTTTTTGGTTTTTCCATTTTAATTAAGCCCTAGACAACCAGGTGTAGGGAGTTTCTTACTAATTAATTACCTTAATTAATCAATTAAGCACAAGGGAGGAGCGAAAACCCGCAGACACTGGGCCCTCCGTGGAATGAGTTTGATACGCGTGGTCTTGATCAGGGCTTCTGGGGAACCCCTGGGTGCACATTAAGACCAAACCCTGGTCTAGATCATGTGGGAGGTGGCGAAGGTCTAAAAGAAAACCAGATATGAATGGTTTTCACCCATGTCATATTCACTTATTCATTTTTCAAATACATGACATCACATGAGTTATTTTTTTCTATCTCTGTTTGTTGCTACAGATTAGCTGCTCTGTTCTAGCAGGTATAGAGAAACACGTATCACCCATTATCTCCTTGTTTATGTGTTTCTTCATGGTATTGGAGCAGGTATGTATGTGACTGTATGATACGTTTGTACTCGTACCCGAGGAGGAGGAGGGTTCAGAGGGCTAGCCCCCTCCCTGGTTCTCCTCCCAGTCCATAGCCAGCTATACTGCATGTACCATATACCTAAATGACTTGTACTATACACTAAAGCCTGCCTCATAAGTGCATTGCTGTACGTCATAATGTTTCGTACCTCAATAGAAAAGCTCTCCCCTGCCTTAAAGTCCCACCTTCACACAATTAAGGCACCGTTTACACCCCTGGGGGTCAATGGGTTCTTCTAATAAGAAGATAAGCAACAACAACAACCGGATAAGAACAACAGAACATGAGCGACATGTAAAAACAAGTCATCAAAAGCAAAACATTAATGAAACATCAAATAATGTCTTGTGGGTAGGTGCTAAATGAAGTGTCCAGCCAATCACGCACCAGAGTTCTAAACACCAGAGTTCTGCAGGGGCACACGACACAACACGGGTGCACGTGCCACTGAGTCGTCTTTATTAAGAGTCACCACGGCAACCCTGGAGCCCAATTCCTGAACCCCAACAACTCCAACCAGTCTCGAAGCCCTTAGAATTAGCTAAGCCTTTTCCACCATTGGGGGCTGTGTGTTTGAGTCAGTAGCCTGTTGGGCTGTGTGTTGAGTCAGTAGCCTGTAACGGCTGAGTGTTTGAGTCAGTAGCCTGTTGGGCTGTGTGTTGAGTCAGTAGCCTAACGGGCTGTGTGTTTGAGTCAGTAGCCTGTTGGGCTGTGTGTTTGAGTCAGTAGCCTGTTGGGCTGTGTGTTTGAGTCAGTAGCCTGTTGGGCTGTGTGTTTGTGTCAGTAGCCTGTTGGGCTGAGTGTGTGTTGAGTCAGTAGCCTGTTGCCCTGTGTGTTTGAGTCAGTAGCCTGTTGGGCTGTGTGTTGAGTCAGTAGCCTGTTGGGCTGTGTGTTTGAGTCAGTAGCATGTTGGGCTGTGTTTTTGAGTCAGTAGCCTGTTGGGCTGTGTGTTTGAGTCAGTAGCCTGTTGGGCTGTGTGTTTGAGTCAGTAGCCTGTGGGGCTGAATGTGTGTTGCGTCAGTAGCTAACTTTGAGATTGTTCTTGTTGAGCTCTCTCTCCAGGTTGCCTATGAGCGTGTCGATGCTCTCCTGCAGGTCTCGCAGGTTGACCCTGTTGCTGAGAACGGGGCTGATGTCCTGGATCTTCATGTAAGCCTGGTATGTGTGCTCTTTGGGGTTGTGGAGGGGCAGGATGCGCTCATCATCATCATCATCACACACCCTATCGTCTGACGGCTGACCGCCACTGGAGACATCGCTCTCCTCCACTCTCTCCTTCTCTGCTTCTCTCTCCTCTTCCTCCTTCTCTACAGGTCCCTCCATCACCTCCTGGAGTAGTGGGGGTTCCTGTTTTGCTGTAGGTGGCTCTGCCTGTCCTTCCTCCTGTCCACTGTCCAGTAATCCTTCCTGTCTCAGCTCCTCTCCCCCCTCCTTCTCCGTGTCCTGTCCTTCCTGTCCCTCCTCAGTGACCTCCATATCCTCAGAAGGAACATCATCATAGTCATTTTCCTCCTGGGGCAGAGGAGGGGGGAAGTAGCGCTCTCCACAGCGACTCCAGTCACCAGCGTAACGGTTGCTAGGGCTGTCCAGTCGGCCCGGCCTAGGTCGCAGCACCCCGGCCATCTCTGCATCACTCAAGTTCAGCACCTGGGGACGCTCCTTCCTCCGACGCAGGGGTGGAGCGGCAGGCTGGTCGGCTGGGCCGGGGTGCTCCAGGACGGGGGATGAGGTCTTGCCATGTGGGTCCACCACTATAAGGAGAGATGGAAAGACATAGGAGAGAGAGAGAAAGAAAGAGTTAGTTAAAGAGTAAGCAGGAAGTTATTCAGTCAGTGTCATAGTCCTAGCTTTGTTAACTCCTGGTGTACGGCACAAGCTCTTCAAGCATTGTTGGTGCAAACCAATTATTCAACTAAAAAATATTATAATTTTCATTCAAGCACACTGTATACACAAGGTCCTCCTGGAGTTCAGCCACGGTCTAAAGGTGGTATTTCAGACATTAACCCATGCCATGCTGCATAGAAATATGCCAAAGCCACTCCAACACACTCTACTACTTCACTTCTACAGCTGTACATTTTACCTAGTCTTCAAATGTCTGTGAACTAACCTAACACATGTCCCTTCTGTGGGGTGAAGAAGGGGTAGGAGGGAATCACATGATATGAGCATGTCTGAGCTAAGGAGAAGAACAGAACACTGAGCACTCCAACCACCACAGCCCAGTTACCTGTCTGTCTCTCTGTGTTCCTACTAGAGGTCGCCCGATTATGATTTTTCAACGCCGATACCGATACCGATTATTGGAGGACAACAAAAGACGATACTGATTAATCGGCCGATTTATATAAAATAAAAATAAATGTTTAATATATATATATATATATCATACGTACACACACATTTTTGTAATAATGACAATTGCAACAATACAGAAAGAACAATGAACACTTTTATTTTAACTTAATATAATACATAAATACACACACACACACAGCTCTGAAGTGACAATGATACTGAAGAGTCTGCTTAGGAGACAAATACTCTCAACTGTGTGAATAAAAATAGAGAAAAAAAATAGAGTTTAAGTTACCTGTGATGAATGTTGAAAACAAAAACTGTAATTTCTATATGCAGGAAATCCTATTTTGATAATGGGCATGGTAAGAATTGACGACCAAAGTGCGAGTCATAATTCCCATGACAGCAAAATCTGAAAAGCGGTTCCTTCATTTATTCCATAGGATATTTTTAGATTCACTTAAAATAAGGTCTGTGTTTCGTGTAGGCTTACACCACCTTGCCAATTTTATAACTGTGTAGATATCCATAGGACAAGGTAACTCTGATCAATATTGGCTAAATATAAGCAAAGATAAAAAAATGTGTAGAGTGGATTTATGAAAACATTTTGACAAACGTTACCTTATCCTAGTGAGATTTACACGGGTATCAAACCGTCGAGGCGGTTTAAGCCTGCACGAAACACAGACCTTATTTGAAGTAGATCAAGACATTCTCTATGGAAGACATGAACGGTAAAATAACGAAGGAACCCCTTTCAAGTTCAGCCGCAAGTTATAACAGGAATTATAACGCGTCGACTACTTCTCTCTAAACCATATACCTTTGACTAATCCGGAAACTATCACCTCGAAAACAAAACGTTTATTGCGTTCCGTATTTTATCTAACGGGTGGCATCCATGAGTCTAAATATTCCTGTTGCATTGCACAACCTTCAATGTTATGTCATAATTACATAAAATTCTGGCAAATTAGTTCGCAAAGAGCCAGGCGGCCCAAACTGTTGCATATAGCCTGACTCTGCGTGCAATGAACGCAAGAGAAATGACACCTGGTTAATATTGCCTGCTAACCTGGATTTCTTTTAGCTAAATATGCACGTTTAAAAATATATACTTGTGTATTGATTTTAAGAAAGGCATTGATGTTTATGGTTAAGTACACATTGGAGCAATGACAGTCATTGATTGATTGTTTTTTATAAGATAAGTTTAATGCTAGCTAGCAATTTACCTTAGCTTACTGCATTCGCGGCACAGGCAGGCTCCTCGTGGAGTGCAATGTAATCAGTGTTAGAGCATTGGACTAGTTAACTGTACGGTTGCAAGATTGGATCCCCCGAGCTGACAAGGTTAAAAATCTGTCTTTCTGCCCCTGAACGAGGCAGAACGTTCCTAGGCCGTCATTGAAAATAAGAATGTGTTCTTAACTGACTTGCCTAGTTAAATAAAGATTAAAAAAAGGTGTAAAAAACCAAAAATACCGATTTCCGATTGTTATGAAAACTTGAAATCAGCCACGATTAATCGGCCATTCTGATTAATCGGTCGACCTCTAGTTCCTACTACACGGTGTCCCCCACAGTACACCTTTACATACCTCCTACAGTCAGTGGCGGAATAAAACAAAACAAACAAAAAACATTTCAGAGGTAAAACTGACATGTCCACTCACTGCAACAAAAAGCAACCAGTCAAGCAGCCAGTTGACATGAAATACCTTGAAACTTGACTTTACTATTACAGCTATTTCATGCTGAAGAAGGTAGAAAGTAAAGTACACAAGCTCCACAGTGGTACAGCAAAGCCAACAGCTGATTTTGATATCATACTGTATGAAAGCTTTCAATGAGTCCCACCGTAACGCTGGCGCGGAGTGCCACGTCTTTCGACAAATACGTCTGTAGAGTCCGGATGGTTTGTCTTATTAAAAGCTGAGAGTCCCACGAACACGGATATGTAACATGTTTTGCTCTATGACTTCACAAGCTACACAAGAGTTGTTAGAAGGTATGGGATTCGTCTACATAGGAAGTCCCAGGACGAAGTGTCTATAATACTGTAATAAGCTCACATAGTTGCGGTCTCAAACTCCAAACTGTTGTCACTGTCATTTCCCAGTGAGCAAACAATTTCTGTACTTACATTCGTATAAATTCATTTTTTATCAGGTTTTTGCTTTGGTGGACCTTCTTTTTTTGTATTGACATTTGTCAATAAATCATGAATGCATTTGTTTATATCAAATTGATTTGTGATCGACTTGTAGCCCTGGTTGTCCTGAAAATAAAATGTTAAAACACTTCATTGTGAGTCTACATATAAGGGCTGGACATGGAGATAAATGAAATGCCGATTTTTGCCGGGGTATCTGGCAAACAGTCATCACAGCTGATCCAAGAATAAGCAAATAACCCCGAACCCCCATCACCTCAACCCCTGAACTCCCAGCCACCCCATCCTGCCTGTGCCACACACCCTCCTGGACACTTCCAAATCCATGGCTGCTCCCACTGTGCTGTCCCTGACCAGTTAAAAATATCCAGAGCCTTACACACCCTTCCCCCTTCCCTCCTCCCCTCCTCTCATCTCCTCTCCCCTCTCCTCCTCTCCTCTCCCCTCACTCCACCACTCTGCCATAGTGTGATCTCTCCCTGACCACCTGCTCTCTGCCCAAACACACACGCCCGCAAGCACACATGCGCGCACACACACAACACAAACAAGCACGCCCACACACACACTCACCAGAAAAGCACAGCGGTCACCAAGGCCAATGAGTCACACGCACACTTTCACCTCCTTATGAAAGTCACCAAATACCAAGGCCAAGCAGTCACATACACAGACACATGTCTGCCCACACACACACACACCGTTCATTAACACCCTCCCCCCCATTGAAAACAATGCAAGTACAGAGGACAAGCCAACTCTCCTAATCACATAACCCCAGAAACACATTCACACAATCCCAGAAACACATTCACACAATCCCAGAAACACACTCACACAACCCCAGAAACACACTCACACAACCCCAGAAACACATTCACACAACCCCAGAAACACACTCACACAACCCCAGAAACACTCACACAACCCCAGAAACACACTCACACAACCCCAGAAACACATTCACACAACCCCAGACACACATTCACACAACCCCAGAAACACATTCACACAACCCCAGAAACACATTCACACAACCCCAGAAACACACTCACACAACCCCAGAAACACATTCACACAACCCCAGAAACACATTCACACAACCCCAGAAACACATTCACACAACCCCAGAAACACACTCACACAACCCCAGAAACACATTCACACAACCCCAGAAACACATTCACACAACCCCAGAAACACATTCACACAACCCCAGAAACACTCACACAACCCCAGACACACTTACACAACCCTAGAAACACACTCACACAACCCCAGAAACACATTCACACAACCCCAGAAACACACTCACACAACCCCAGAAACACTCACACAACCCCAGAAACACATTCACACAACCCCAGAAACACACTCACACAACCCCAGAAACACTCACACAACCCCAGACACACCTACACAACCCCAGAAACACATTCACACAACCCCAGACACACCTACACAACCCCAGAAACACATTCACATAACCCAGGTCACACACTCCAGGCCTATGCAACATTGCAGTGGAAGGTGTGGACCTCGTGAAGAGGCTGGACATTTCTCATAATGATTGTGAAATTTTAGGGTGAAGCTGGGAGGGCTAAGGGCTAAGGTTAGGACTGGAATATCCTAGGTGGAGAGGGTACTAAAAGTCATGTTTTAACAAAATCGTGCAGTTTGAGGCCATGTGGTGGAAAGTGATACGGGCGCTGGAGATAGGGGTGATGGCTAGTGGGTCTGGGTAGGAGTGATGTAGTTGGTGGAGATAGGGGTGATGGCTAGTGGGTCTGGGTAGGAGTGATGTAGTTGATGGAGATAGGGGTGATGGCTAGTGGGTCTGGGTAGGAGTGATGTAGTTGATGGAGATAGGGGTGATGGCTAGTGGGTCTGGGTAGGAGTGATGTAGTTGATGGAGATAGGGGTGATGGCTAGTGGGTCTGGGTAGGAGTGATGTAGTTGATGGAGATAGGGGTGATGGCTAGTGGGTCTGGGTAGGAGTGATGTAGTTGATGGAGATAGGGGTGATGGCTAGTGGGTCTGGGTAGGAGTGATGTTGGCGCCCCCCCCTTGGTTTGTGCTGTGGTGGAGATCTTTGTGGGCTATACTCGGCCTTGTCTCAGGATTGTAAGTTGGTGGTTGAAGATATCCCTCTACTGGTGCGGGGGCTGTGCTTTGGCAAAGTGGGTGGGGTTATATCCTTCCTGTTTGGCCCTGTCCGGGGGGATCATCGGATGGGGCCACAGTGTCTCTGACCCCTCCTGTCTCAGCCTCCAGTATTTATGCTGCAGTAGTTTATGTGTCGGGGGGCTAGGGTCAGTTGGTTATATCTGGAGTACTTCTGCTGTCTTATCCAGTGTCCTGTGTGAATTTAAGTATGCTCTCTCTAATTCTCGCCTTCTCTCTTTCTTTCTCTCTCTCGGAGGACCTGAGCCCTAGGACCATACGTCAGGACTACCGGGCATGATGACTCCTTGCTGTCCCCAATCCACCTGGCCTTGCTGCTATTCCAGGTTCAACTGTTCTGCCTGCGGTTATGGAACCCCTACCTGTCCCAGACCTGCTGTTTTCAACTCTTAATGATCGGCTATGAAAAGCCAACTGACATTTATTCCTGATTATTATTTGACCATGCTTGTCATTTATGAACATTTTGAAAATCTTGGCTCTCTCTAATTCTCTCCTTCTCTCTTTCTTTCTCTCTCTCGGAGGACCTGAGCCCTAGGACCATACGTCAGGACTACCGGGCATGATGACTCCTTGCTGTTCCCAGTCCACCTGGCCTTGCTGCTATTCCAGTTTCAACTGTTCTGCCTGCGGTTATGGAACCCCTACCTGTCCCAGACCTGCTGTTTTCAACTCTTAATGATCGGCTATGAAAAGCCAACTGACATTTATTCCTGATTATTATTTGACCATGCTTGTCACTTATGAACATTTTGAACATCTTGGCCATGTTCTCTTATAATCTCCACCCGGCACAGCCAGAAGAGGACTGGCCACCCCTCAAAGCCTGGTTCCTCTCTAGGTTTCTTCATAGGTTTTGGCCTTTCTAGGGAGTTTTTCCTAGCCACCGTGCTTCTACACCTGCATTGCTTGCTGTTTGGGGTTTTAGGCTGGGTTTCTGTACAGCACTTCGAGATACTAGCTGATGTACAAAGGGCTATATAAAATAAACTTGATTTGATTTGATGTAGATAGGGGTGATGGCTAGTGGGTCTGGGTAGGAGTGATGTAGTTGATGGAGATAGGGGTGATGGCTAGTGGGTCTGGGTAGGAGTGATGTAGTTGATGGAGATAGGAGTGAGGGCTAGTGGGTCTGGGCAGGAGTGATGTAGTTGATGGAGATAGGAGTGAGGGCTAGTGGGTCTGGGCAGGAGTGATGTAGTTGATGTAGATAGGGGTGATGGCTAGTGGGTCTGGGTAGGAGTGATGTAGTTGATGGAGATAGGAGTGAGGGCTAGTGGGTCTGGGCAGGAGTGATGTAGTTGATGGAGATAGGAGTGAGGGCTAGTGGGTCTGGGCAGGAGTGATGTAGTTGATGGAGATAGGAGTGAGGGCTAGTGGGTCTGGGCAGGAGTGATGTAGTTGATGGAGATAGGAGTGGGGGCTAGTGGGTCTGGGTAGGAGTGATGTAGTTGATGGAGATAGGAGTGAGGGCTAGTGGGTCTGGGTAGGAGTGATGTAGTTGATGGAGATAGGAGTGAGGGCTAGTGGGTCTGGGCAGGAGTGATGTAGTTGATGTTTGTATGATGTCTGTTTTGTACTGTTGATAAAACTTCAAATAAAACCGTATATTTTTTTTTATAAAGGTCATGTTTTAACATATTAATAAGCAGAATGGGATTCAATTTGGAGGGCGGGGACAGAGAGGAGTATAAAGATCAGTGAGGAGTATAAAGATCAACGAGGAGTATAAAGATCAGTGATGAGTATAAAGATCAGTGATGAGTATAAAGATCAACGAGGAGTATAAAGATCAGCGAGGAGTATAAAGATCAACGAGGAGTATAAAGATCAGTGAGGAGTATAAAGATCAACGAGGAGTATAAAGATCAACGAGGAGTATAAAGATCAGTGAGGAGTATAAAGATCAACGAGGAGTATAAAGATCAGCGAGGAGTATAAAGATCAGCGAGGAGTATAAAGATCAACGAGGAGTATAAAGTATAAAGATCAGCGAGGAGTATAAAGATCAGCGAGGAGTATAAAGATCAACGAGGAGTATAAAGATCAGCGAGGAGTATAAAGATCAGCGAGGAGTATAAAGATCAGCGAGGAGTATAAAGATCAGCGAGGAGTATACAGATCAGTGAGGAGTATAAAGATCAACGAGGAGTATAAAGATCAGTGAGGAGTATAAAGATCAGTGAGGAGTATAAAGATCAGTGAGGAGTATAAAGATCAGCGAGGAGTATACAGATCAGCGAGGAGTATAAAGATCAGTGAGGAGTATAAAGATCAGTGAGGAGTATACAGATCAACGAGGAGTATAAAGATCAACGAGGAGTATAAAGATCAGTGAGGAGTATAAAGATCAACGAGGAGTATAAAGATCAGCGAGGAGTATAAAGATCAACGAGGAGTATACAGATCAGTGAGGAGTATAAAGATCAGTGAGGAGTATACAGATCAGTGAGGAGTATAAAGATCAGTGAGGAGTATAAAGATCAGTGAGGAGTATACAGATCAGTGAGGAGTATAAAGATCAGTGAGGAGTATAAAGATCAGTGAGGAGTATAAAGATCAGTGAGGAGTATAAAGATCAGTGAGGAGTATAAAGATCAGTGAGGAGTATAAAGATCAGTGAGGAGTATACAGATCAGTGAGGAGTATAAAGATCAGTGAGGAGTATAAAGATCAGTGAGGAGTATAAAGATCAGTGAGGAGTATAAAGATCAGTGAGGAGTATAAAGATCAGTGAGGAGTATAAAGATCAGTGAGGAGTATAAAGATCAGCGAGGAGTATAAAGATCAGCGAGGAGTATAAAGATCAGTGAGGAGTATAAAGATCAGTGAGGAGTATAAAGATCAGTGAGGAGTATAAAGATCAGTGAGGAGTATAAAGATCAGTGAGGAGTATAAAGATCAGTGAGGAGTATAAAGATCAACGAGGAGTATAAAGATCAGCGAGGAGTATAAAGATCAGTGAGGAGTATAAAGATCAGTGAGGAGTATAAAGATCAGCGAGGAGTATAAAGATCAGCGAGGAGTATAAAGATCAACGAGGAGTATAAAGATCAACGAGGAGTATAAAGATCAGTGAGGAGTATAAAGATCAGCGAGGAGTATAAAGATCAGTGAGGAGTATAAAGATCAGTGAGGAGTATAAAGATCAGTGAGGAGTATAAAGATCAACGAGGAGTATAAAGATCAACGAGGAGTATAAAGATCAGCGATGAGTATAAAGATCAACGAGGAGTATAAAGATCAACGAGGAGTATAAAGATCAACGAGGAGTATAAAGATCAACGAGGAGTATAAAGATCAGCGAGGAGTATAAAGATCAGTGAGGAGTATAAAGATCAGTGAGGAGTATACAGATCAGTGAGGAGTATAAAGATCAGTGAGGAGTATAAAGATCAGTGAGGAGTATAAAGATCAGTGAGGAGTATAAAGATCAACGAGGAGTATAAAGATCAGCGAGGAGTATAAAGATCAACGAGGAGTATAAAGATCAGTGAGGAGTATAAAGATCAACGAGGAGTATAAAGATCAACGAGGAGTATAAAGATCAGTGAGGAGTATAAAGATCAACGAGGAGTATAAAGATCAGCGAGGAGTATAAAGATCAGCGAGGAGTATAAAGATCAACGAGGAGTATAAAGTATAAAGATCAGCGAGGAGTATAAAGATCAGCGAGGAGTATAAAGATCAACGAGGAGTATAAAGATCAGCGAGGAGTATAAAGATCAGCGAGGAGTATAAAGATCAGCGAGGAGTATAAAGATCAGCGAGGAGTATACAGATCAGTGAGGAGTATAAAGATCAACGAGGAGTATAAAGATCAGTGAGGAGTATAAAGATCAGTGAGGAGTATAAAGATCAGTGAGGAGTATAAAGATCAGCGAGGAGTATACAGATCAGCGAGGAGTATAAAGATCAGTGAGGAGTATAAAGATCAGTGAGGAGTATACAGATCAACGAGGAGTATAAAGATCAACGAGGAGTATAAAGATCAGTGAGGAGTATAAAGATCAACGAGGAGTATAAAGATCAGCGAGGAGTATAAAGATCAACGAGGAGTATACAGATCAGTGAGGAGTATAAAGATCAGTGAGGAGTATACAGATCAGTGAGGAGTATAAAGATCAGTGAGGAGTATAAAGATCAGTGAGGAGTATACAGATCAGTGAGGAGTATAAAGATCAGTGAGGAGTATAAAGATCAGTGAGGAGTATAAAGATCAGTGAGGAGTATAAAGATCAGTGAGGAGTATAAAGATCAGTGAGGAGTATAAAGATCAGTGAGGAGTATACAGATCAGTGAGGAGTATAAAGATCAGTGAGGAGTATAAAGATCAGTGAGGAGTATAAAGATCAGTGAGGAGTATAAAGATCAGTGAGGAGTATAAAGATCAGTGAGGAGTATAAAGATCAGTGAGGAGTATAAAGATCAGCGAGGAGTATAAAGATCAGCGAGGAGTATAAAGATCAGTGAGGAGTATAAAGATCAGTGAGGAGTATAAAGATCAGTGAGGAGTATAAAGATCAGTGAGGAGTATAAAGATCAGTGAGGAGTATAAAGATCAACGAGGAGTATAAAGATCAGCGAGGAGTATAAAGATCAGTGAGGAGTATAAAGATCAGTGAGGAGTATAAAGATCAGCGAGGAGTATAAAGATCAGTGAGGAGTATAAAGATCAACGAGGAGTATAAAGATCAACGAGGAGTATAAAGATCAGTGAGGAGTATAAAGATCAGTGAGGAGTATAAAGATCAGTGAGGAGTATAAAGATCAGTGAGGAGTATAAAGATCAGTGAGGAGTATAAAGATCAACGAGGAGTATAAAGATCAACGAGGAGTATAAAGATCAGCGATGAGTATAAAGATCAACGAGGAGTATAAAGATCAACGAGGAGTATAAAGATCAACGAGGAGTATAAAGATCAACGAGGAGTATAAAGATCAGCGAGGAGTATAAAGATCAGCGAGGAGTATAAAGATCAGCAAGGAGTATAAAGATCAGTGAGGAGTATAAAGATCAACGAGGAGTATAAAGATCAGCGAGGAGTATAAAGATCAGTGAGGAGTATAAAGATCAGCGAGGAGTATAAAGATCAGTGAGGAGTATAAAGATCAACGAGGAGTATAAAGATCAGTGAGGAGTATAAAGATCAGTGAGGAGTATAAAGATCAGTGAGGAGTATAAAGATCAACGAGGAGTATAAAGATCAGTGAGGAGTATAAAGATCAGTGAGGAGTATAAAGATCAACGAGGAGTATAAAGATCAGTGAGGAGTATAAAGATCAACGAGGAGTATAAAGATCAGTGAGGAGTATAAAGATCAGTGAGGAGTATAAAGATCAGCGAGGAGTATAAAGATCAGCGAGGAGTATACAGATCAGCGAGGAGTATAAAGATCAGTGAGGAGTATAAAGATCAGTGAGGAGTATACAGATCAGCGAGGAGTATAAAGATCAGTGAGGAGTATAAAGATCAGTGAGGAGTATAAAGATCAGCGAGGAGTATAAAGATCAACGAGGAGTATAAAGATCAACGAGGAGTATAAAGATCAGTGAGGAGTATAAAGATCAGTGAGGAGTATAAAGATCAGTGAGGAGTATAAAGATCAACGAGGAGTATAAAGATCAACGAGGAGTATAAAGATCAACGAGGAGTATAAAGATCAGTGAGGAGTATAAAGATCAGCGAGGAGTATAAAGATCAGCGAGGAGTATAAAGATCAGTGAGGAGTATCAAGATCAGCTTAAGCAATACACCATGCAGCGTACGTAAACAACACTATGAAATTAAATGCAGTTAGTGCAGTTGGAATGTTAGTGATCTGAGGGGATCAGACAGGTTTAGCCTTATAGGCTTCTATTCTCCATCCTCCTCAGACTTAAACAATAACACAGGCTTTGACATCTAAACCGCCTAGCAACCCAACACTCATACCCCTCTCTCTCTCATATCCCTCCCAATATCCCTGTACTCGACGGTGCGTATTTGTTCTCATGTCACCGTGCACACTAAGAAGACAGCTGCTGAGAGCAGAACAGTTAAACAGGGAGACAAATGACCAACCATAGAGCCACAGTTGGTCCAGGATGTCTGTCTGCATCCCAAACGGCACCCTACAGGGTGTCCACCCACTCTGCATCCCAAACAGCACCCTACAGGGTGTCCACCCACTCTGCATCCCAAACGGCACCCTACAGGGTGTCCACCCACTCTGCCCAGAGCGGGTGAAAATGCAATTTGGTGAGGAAATTTCACTTCCTTATGTTGTAAAGTAAATTTTAACAAGACAAATATGATTATTCACGTTTTGAATAGTTCAGTGTGGTCTTTCTCTAACATATAATTAACATTACAGTTGCAGTCGGAAGTTTACATACACTTAGGTTGGAGTCATTATAATTCGTTTTTCAACCACTCCACAAATTTATTGTTAACAAACTATAGTTTTGGCAAGTCGGTTAGGACATCTACTTTGTGCATGACACAAGTAATTTTTCCAACAATTGTTTACAGACAATTGGAAAAAGGGGGAGGCTTGCAAGCCGAAGAACACCATCCCAAACGTGAAGCACGGGGGTGGCAGCATCATGTTGTGGGGGTGCTTTGCTACAGGAGGGAATGGTGCACTTCACAAAATAGATGGTATCATGAAGATGGAAAATGATATGGATATATTGAAGCAACATCTCAAGACATCAGTCAGGAAGTTAAAGCTTGGGTCTTCCAAATGGACAATAACCACAAGCATACTTCCAAAGTTGTGGCAAAATGGCTTAAGGACAACAAAGTCAAGGTATTGGAGTGGCCATCACAAAGCCCTGACCTCAAACCCATAGAAAATGTGTGGGCAGAACTGAAAAAGCATGTGTGAGCAAAGAGGCCTACAAACCTGACTCAGTTACACCAGCTCTGTCAGGAGGAATGGGCCAAAATTCACTCAACTTATTGTGGGAAGCTTGTGGAAGGCTACCCGAAACGTTTGACCCAAGCTATTTAATTTAAAGGCAATGCTACCAAATACTAATTGAGTGTATGTAAACTTCTGATCCACTGGGAATGTGATGAAAGAAATAAAAGCTGAAATAAATCATTCTCGCTACTATTATTCTGACATTTCACAACCTTAAAATAAAGTGGTGATTCTAACTATTTTAAGATAGGGAATTTTTACTAGGATTAAATGTCAGGAATTGTGAAAAACTGAGTTAAATTGTATTAGGCTAAGGTGTATGTAAACTTCTGACTTCAACTATGTATAAAAGGTCAGATTTCGTAACCTAATACATCCGATAATAAGCCCTGAGCTCTGTTGACCTGCACATGGTGCAGGTTTCTCTTTTGAGTATTTTACATATTGTGGTCGTCGTCTTCAAAGTTGCGTCCATGGGTCACAAAAAGCTAAATTAGCATGACACGAGCTGAAATAAATGTAAAATGCTTTGAAAATAAAAAGCTTGGTATACGCTCAGTGCTCTGTTGACATTTCACAAAGATGAGCTTATTTTTGTGAGAAATCTTTGAAAAAGAACAGGAATTTCAAATTAATATGAAAAGCATATACTAAAATATGAAAATACTACATGTCATGTCTCTAAATTGATATCCATCTTACCTCTATATTGTTTTATGTCCTGCGGATTCGAGAAGAAAGATGAGCCTGTCAGGTAGCTATGTAGCTTTAATTCTTGCACAGAATCCAGCCTAGCTGATGCGAAGCAATTTTCCAATTTGTTTTACCACTTTGTTTCTCTGGCCTCCATTGATTTAGTCACCCTAATTCTGGCCATGCTACAAGGGTAAAAACTTCAAAAACGTTTGTACGGATTATGATAGAGACCAGAAGTTTGGACCATTGGTTTTCTGGAGAATTACAATGCATTTGAAAAGTATTCAGACCCCACTTTTTCCACATTTTGTTACATCAGAGCATAATTCCCAAATGTATTGAAATTATTTATTTTTCTCATCAATCTACACACAATACCCCATAAAGACAAATTTTTGCAAATGTATTACAAATAAAAAACAGAAATAGCATATTGTGACCAGTTTCAGGAAAGTTGGCGTTTGTTGCATGACACAACTTCACAGGAGCGTCATTTGAACGTAAACATTCAAAATAAATCATCAAAATGCGTTATTTAGCAGGCGCTATCGACAGATCAGTTGGAAAAAGTCATGTGCTACTTTCTGCGCACGCCCCGGTCAGTGTGAACCAGAGCTGTCACGTTCCTGACCTATTTATGTTAGTTTTTGTGTGTTAGTTGGTCAGGACGTGAGGTTGGGTGGGCATTCTATGTTATCTGTTTCTATGTTGGTTTTGGTTTGCCTGGTATGGCTCTTGATTAGAGGCAGGTGGTTTGCGTTTGCCTCTAATTAAGAGTCATATTTAGGTAGGGCATTCTCACTGTTTGTTTGTGGGTGATTGTCTTCCGTGTCAGTATGTTTGTTCGTACCACACTGGACTGTAGCGTTTGTTTGTTTCGTTTCGTTGTCGTCTGTTTCCTGTACGTGAGTTTATGTTTAGTTATGTAAGTTTATGTTCAGGTTTCGTTCGACGTCGTTTTCTTGTTTTGTTATTTCGTAAGTGTATTTGTTTTCGTGTTGCCATCATCGTTGTTAAATAAAAGATGGCTTATTTCCCTGAAGCTGCGTTTTGGTCTGAGGATCCTTCTCTCCTCTCCTCATCCGAGGATGAGGAGAGCGACAGACTTTACAGAATCACCCACCACGCTAAGACCAAGCGGCCAGGGAAAAATAAACGGAGTAAGGGACAGAAGAAGGAGCAATGGACATGGGAGGATTTATTGGATGGAAAAGGTGTCTACACATGGGAGGAGATCCTAGCTGGTAGAGATCGCCTCCCATGGGAACAGCTGGAGGCACTGAGGAGAGCGGAGGCTACCGGAGAGAGGAACCGGAGCTATGAGGGAACGCGTCTGGCACGGAAGCCAAAAAAGCCCGTAAGTAATTCCCAAAAATTTCTTGGGGGGGGGCTAGGAGGTAGTGGGCCAAGGGCAGCTAGGAGACCTGCGCCCACTTCCCAGGCTTACCGTGGAGAGCGGGAGTACGGGCAGGCGCCGTGTTACGCAGTAGAGCGCACGGTGTCTCCTGTACGAGTGCATAGCCCAGTGCGGGTTATTCCACCTCCCCGCACTGGTAGGGCTAGATTGGGTATTGAGCCAGGTGTCATGAGGCCGGCTCAACGCGTCTGGTCTCCAGTGCGTCTCCTCGGGCCGGCATACATGGCACCTGCCTTACGCATGGTTTCCCCGGTTCGCCTACATAGCCCGGTGCGGGTTATTCCACC
The DNA here is from genome assembly GCF_029448725.1 of Salvelinus fontinalis. Classification (NCBI taxonomy): domain Eukaryota; kingdom Metazoa; phylum Chordata; class Actinopteri; order Salmoniformes; family Salmonidae; genus Salvelinus; species Salvelinus fontinalis. The sequence continues at coordinate 38,014,216 of NC_074678.1, read as the reverse complement.
TCCCCGCACTGGTCGGGCAACCGGGAGTATTCAACCAGGTAAGGTTGGGCAAGCTCAATGCTCAAGAGTGCCAGTACGCCTCCACGGTCCGGTATTTCCGGCACCACCTCCCCGCCCCAGCCTAGTACCTACAGTGTCTACACTACGCACTAGGCTACCAGTGCGTATCCTGAGCCCTGTTCCTCCTCCACGCACTCTCCCTGTAGTGCGTGTATCTAGCCCGGTGCCTCCAGTTCCGGGTCCACGCACTAAGCTACCAGTGCGTCTCCAGAGCCCTGTACAAACTGTATCTTCTCCCCCTACTAATCCTGATGTGCTTGTCCTCAGCCCGGCGTCACCAGTGCCGGTACCACGCATCAGGGATAGAGTAGGCTTTGAGAATACAGTGTGCCCTGTCCCTGCTTCCCGCACTAGTAGGAAGGTGCTTGTCATTAGCACGGTGCCTCCAGTTCCGGCACCACGCACCAGGTCTACAGTGTACCGTATCCGGCCAGAGCCATCCGTCTCCCCAGCGCCATCTGAGCCATCCGTCTCCCCAGCGCCATCTGAGCCATCCGTCTCCCCAGCGCCATCTGAGCCATCCGTCTCCCCAGCGCCATCTGAGCCATCCGTCTCCCCAGCGCCATCTGAGCCATCCGTCTGCAAAGCCGCCCGTCTGCCATGAGCCTGCAAAGCCGCCCGTCTGCCATGAGCCTACAGAGCCGTCAGCCAGACAGGAGCCGCTAGAGCCGTCAGCCAGACAGGAGCCGCTAGAGCCGCCAGCCAGACAGGATCTGCCAGAGCCGCCAACCAGACAGGATCTGCCAGAGCCGCCAACCAGACAGGATCTGCCAGAGCCGCCAACCAGACAGGATCTGCCAGAGCCGCCAACCAGACAGGATCTGCCAGAGCCGCCAACCAGACAGGATCTGCCAGAGCCGCCAGCGAGCCATGAGCAGCCTGAGCAGCCAGAGCCGTCAGAGCGCCATGAGCAGCCAGAGCCGTCAGAGCGCCATGAGCAGCCAGAGCCGTCAGAGCGCCATGAGCGTCGAGAGCCGTCAGCCTGCCTTGAGCGTCGAGAGCCGTCAGCCTGCCATGAGCGTCGAGAGCCGTCAGCCTGCCATGAGCGTCGAGAGCCGTCAGCCTGCCATGAGCGTCGAGAGCCGTCAGCCTGCCATGAGCGTCGAGAGCCGTCAGCCTGCCATGAGCGTCGAGAGTCGTCAGTCAGCCATGAGCTGCCCTTCAGCCTGAAAAGGCTAGATACCCAGAACTGCCCATCAGTCCAGAGCTGTCTCTCTGTCCGGAGCTGCCTTTCAGTCCGGAGTTGCCCCTCTATCCTGATCTCCCTCTCTATCTTTATCTACCTCTATATTCTTATCTATCCCTCTGTCTTGGTTTATCTCTCTGTCCCGGTGTTGTCATTATTAGATATGTTATTAAGAGGATTTTGTGGGGGAAGAAAGAGGGTGGACATTCTTGGAGGGAGGAGGCTAGGATGGATTATGGTGGGGTGGGAACCGCGCCCGGAGCCTGAGCCACCACCGTGGTTAGATGCCCACCCAGACCCTCCCCTAGACTTTGTGCTGGTGCGTCCGGAGTTCGCACCTTGTGGGGGGGGTACTGTCACGTTCCTGACCTATTTATGTTAGTTTTTGTGTGTTAGTTGGTCAGGACGTGAGGTTGGGTGGGCATTCTATGTTATCTGTTTCTATGTTGGTTTTGGTTTGCCTGGTATGGCTCTTGATTAGAGGCAGGTGGTTTGCGTTTGCCTCTAATTAAGAGTCATATTTAGGTAGGGCATTCTCACTGTTTGTTTGTGGGTGATTGTCTTCCGTGTCAGTATGTTTGTTCGTACCACACTGGACTGTAGCGTTTGTTTGTTTCGTTTCGTTGTCGTCTGTTTCCTGTACGTGAGTTTATGTTTAGTTATGTAAGTTTATGTTCAGGTTTCGTTCGACGTCGTTTTCTTGTTTTGTTATTTCGTAAGTGTATTTGTTTTCGTGTTGCCATCATCGTTGTTAAATAAAAGATGGCTTATTTCCCTGAAGCTGCGTTTTGGTCTGAGGATCCTTCTCTCCTCTCCTCATCCGAGGATGAGGAGAGCGACAGACTTTACAAGAGCGAAACAAGATGAGGCTACAAACAAAACGGAGTTAAATGGTTCCAATCTGCCGTGAACTGTTCATTTATGTATACGGGTAAGAGTCTAGCTACATTTTCAGATCTACATTGTTGACAGTGCATGTCAGAGCAAAAACCAAAACACCAAGCCATGAGGTCAAAGAAAATGTCTGTAGAGCTCCGAGATAGGATTGTGTCGAGGCATAGATCTGAGGAAGGGTACCAAAACATTTCTGCAACATTGAAGGTCCCAAAGAACACAGTGGCTTCCATCATTCTTAAATGGAAGAAGTTTGGAACCACCAAGACTCTTCCTAGATCTGGCCAGAGACCAGACTTGAACCCGATCGAACATCTCTGGAGTGACCTGAAAATAGCTGTGCAGCAACGTTCCCCATCCAACCTGACAAAGCTTGAGAGGATCTGCAGAGAAGAATTTGAGAAACTCTCCAAATATAGGTGTGCCAAGCTTGTAGCGTCATACCCAAGAAGACACTAGGTCAAGGCTGTAATCGCTGCCAAAGGTGCTTCAACAAAGTACTAAGGGTCTGAATACTTATGTAAATGTTATATTTCAGTTTTTTCTTTTTAATAAACTTGCAAACATTTCTAAAAAGCTGCTTTTGCTTTGTCTTTATGGGGTATTGTGTGTAGATTGATAAGGGAAAAAAACTATTCATTTTAGAATAATGCTGTAACGTAACAAATTGTGGAAAAAGTCAAGGGGTCTGAATACTTTCTGAAAGCACTGTATCTACACAATTAACATAGTATGTTACCCATTTGTCAAAAGATGCGTTTTTGATTCAACACTTACACCCTATTCCCTTTATAGTGCACTTATTTTGACCAGGGCCAATAGGGCTCTGAACAAAAGAAGTGCAATATATAGGGAATAGGGTGCCATATTTTCTCTGGACAGTGATTTATATAAAAGCGGCACTACCCAATGAGCTTGGTTTACAACAAGGCTTTGGCCCTCCCAATATGATGAAGCACTCTGTGTAGCATTTCATCTATGCCGATCGAACAGATGGCAGAGAATGGCTAATTGCTGTGTGTGTGTGTGTGTCAGCCAAGCCAAACCACCAGAGATCAAAGCGCCAGCCCAGCCTTTTAAAGTCATGTTTGGAACAGAACCACAGAGCTAGGAGCAATTTGCGCTAGAAAGCAGTTCCACCAACATAGTGCCCTTCTAGGAAATGTCTTGATTTTGGGTGAGTGCTTTTTAAAGTCTATAAATGTAATTAGTTGTTTATTAAGTTGTTGGCTCAGCGATTCACAATGCCCAGGATGTTCATAATCCCAGACTGCCAGATCTTAAAGCCTCATACATCCACTGCAAGATAAATGACCTAGTAATTAAGCTAGTCATTAATCAACTATAAAAAAATGGATGGATGAAGTTGACTAGATATTCATTTATCCCTGACCAAGATGGCTGCCATTATGCGCTACATTCTAGAGTTATGAAGGTTTATGACATAGGTCACTCTCGTAATATTGCATCTCTATGGTGGAGGTTACCTGGCCATAGCTGCAGAAGGTAGTGCAGCACCTCGATGTGCTTCTTAAAGTGCAGGGCACTGGCCAGCTCTTCTGAGTCGATGAAGACGCGGTTGCTATGGCAGCTGGCCTCCTGGCGTTGGCTGAGCAGCACGGGGCCGAAGCACACTGCCAGGTTCTGACACGTCATCTTGTTGACGTCGTGGTGCGACGCCACCAGCTTCAGGTGGTCCAGCAGCCTCCGCAGGGTCAACTGGGATCACACAGACAGAGAGCATGCTGGGCAGGGCAGGCTAACACAACTGTACTGCGCTGCCTCAGATATTTTTTTTTTTTACAGCATGGTTCCAGAAACTACAGGGAGGATTTGCAATCAGGCCAGCTCAGTACAGCTTGGTTTGGCTCAGGTTCGGCTCAGTAGTGTGAAAAGCCCTTAATACAAGGATTTTTTCCTTACCCTCTCCACCTCTGGCAGGTTCTCCAGCAGGCTGACAGTGTGTTCTGTGTCCACCAGGTCGTTCTCACATCCTCCTGCTCCAATACGCAGAGGTCTCTTAGCCATGGAGTCTAACACAGCCTCATACAGGTGCTTAGTGATGAGGGGGTACGGCAACTCACGCAGGTAGTCCTTCAGCACACCTGGAGAGAGGAAGGGATGGACAGAGAGAAAGAGGGAGGGAGAGAGAGACAGAGGCAGGAGAGAGAGGGATGGAGAGAGAGGGGGGAGAAGGAGAGCATGAGAAACCCTTTATGGAATGAACAGAATAATTATCTCTGATTATAACAACTCTGGCAACGATGATGACAGCAACCAGATGTTACTTCAGAGGGTAGAAAAGATTTTCACCAGAAAGAAGACCATGAACAACACCACTGTCTGTCTGTGCCATCTGGACCTGATTCAGCCTCGATCAGCTGGACTTTAGATGCTTTTTTCACAGCTCAATCGAGTGAAACACACAACCTCTTATGCACTTCACAAGACAGCTTAAATACCTGACAAATTGCTAACAATATAATCTTTATGAAGAGTCGTTATTGAGAAATCAAAGGCTTTTCTTCTCCCTTACTTTTATACAGCAGGATGGGCCTGGTACACACTCTGCTGGCTGCCAAGGATTTTAGGACCCATTGTTGTGGTGGGCTCTGTTCTGGGGGCATCTAGGGCGATGCCTGATTGGAATCGGGCGTGACATGGTAGCCTGAGAATGTCGAAGAAGGGGTGGGGGGACTCGATTCTGTGATGGTGCAGACTTTTAAACCTGTAACTCCAGCCACATTCAGCCTCCAACAGGCCCAGACAAAAGAGGCGAGCAAACATGAAACCCACACTGTCTGTCTCCACTAAGCCCCCTCAAAAGTATTTTATTTTCCTCAAAGGCGAGGAGAAAAAATAACAGACAAATATGGAAATAAAGAAAGATGTCTTGGCAGCGTGTCAATTCTCAGCGGTGGAATGGATTGATATGCGTAACTAGCTATTGGTTTTCAGAGCAGAGCTGTGAGTTGGGCAGTCAGTGGGTCCTCAGTGACTTGGAGACAGAGACTGAGGCTGCTTCAGTTAGTAACTACTACAGGTCCATTACCATACAAAGACAACTTCAGTTCAGACGCATGTACGTGACTAGATTGACAATAACATCTAGATTAAGCCACTGTAAATAGAACTGCTTAATCAATTAAGCATGGCATATAACCAGCACAATCAGTACACTTAATTGGGTTTTGGCTTTTTTCACAACAGTTCTCCAGAGTATAACTACAACGTTATAAGAAGAACCTTATGTCAATTGTTACCCATATTTTATTTCTAACATACTACATTACAACTCACGGTCTAGTTGTCTTCCCTAACAGCTTTATAGGAGAAATAAGAGCATGAATCAATGTTCACTTTTTAATCCTGTCCAATCCCGTTGTTCACTTAAGGAAGAGGGAGTCATTAACTTAATGCTGTCCCGTCTTTTTCAGACTGCCTGGTATAATCTCTATCCATGCTACCCTCTAATCCAGATAGAAACAAAGAGCAGACTGAAAGCATAGTGGGGATCTGGGATTAGGCTGCTTTTTAGTGTGTGGAATAACCAGCATTTCCTCCCCAGAGATGGACTAATAAAGTACTATTCTAATCTACATCCAGAGCATGTAGTCTGCCGGGAATGCAGTAGGTGGACTTCTGTTGACAGAGTGATGTAGATTCAGTCCACTGTTGAAAACTCCCAGATGACCATCAGGCTGAGTTGTTTTACTCATCAGCAGACACCTGCAGTTTAAGGATGGGATCTGCAGTAGGGGAAACAGCGCCACTGGCTGTCCCACTACAGCTGTTATAGGTTTTGTTGTCGAGCTGAGATTTTGTTGTTGTTGCAGTACATATTGTGCTCTTCAGTTGCGAGTGCAATGTTGTCCGAGGTGAAAAAACAGTGTCCATTGTTTTCAGTCACTTCTTTGTTGATGTAATTTCACAAACCAACATGGCCGTTTCAACATGAAGGATTCCAGCTTCAAACACACTGGCAAGAGCATAGTATATAGTTACAGTCTAGTGGTAAGACTGATTACAAAACTAATCTAAAGAAAATAGATATAGTAGGACCCTATGTTAAAGGTTTTTTCACGACTCCCACCGAAGGTGGCTCCTCTTCCTGTTCGGGCGGCGCTCGGCGGTCGTCGTCAGCGGTCTACTAGCTGCCACCGATCCCTATTCCCTTTTCTGTTGGTTTTGTCTTATTGGTTACACCTGTTTCTTGTTTAGGTTTTCGTTGGGCTATTTAAGCCGGTAATACCCGCCTGCTCTTTGTGCGGGCTTATTTTCCTCTGTTCATGTTTGTGGTTGTGCGTTTTTCTTGGTTTTCTCCGGACTGGTTGGGTCCTGGTTTTGGGCCGGTCTTGTTATTTGCGCCTGGTGTTTTGGCGTTACCATTTTCCTGCGCCGGAATAAAACATTGTCCTTTACCCTCTGCTTCCTGCGTCTGACTCCGCACCCACTACGCATAGAAGTGCGTGACAGATTTATACATACTGTATGGTCTTTAAAGTTGTTGCTGTGTCAGAAAGGATTTCCCTCTTATATCGCTCCTGACCTACAGTACATAAAAGTCAGGGGTGTGACCGTTTCTTTCCCTTCCTCTGTCCCTAACTCAGGTCTGTTTTTCACATCGGGATACAGAATCTGAGCCCCCTCCATAACTGTACTCAAGACCCAACATGCCTCAACATAGCAGTGCGGAGGACAGTCTGCTGTTTGTGCATTCCTACACCACATAGCCATGGTGGTGCTGCAGATTTTATTTTACTGAAAAAACAACTAAGTTTGCTGTGTCAAGCCATCACGGTAGGCACTTAAAGCATCATCCTGTCTCTCTCTCAATTAAATTAAATTCAAGGGACTTTATTGGCATGGGAAACATCTGTTTACATTGCCAAATCAAGTGAAATGGATAAACAAAAGTGAACAGTAAATATTACAATCACACAAGTTCCAAAAGAATAAAGACATTTCAAATGTCATATTATGTCCTATTATTATTAATTATAATTATTAATAGTTAAAGTACAAAACTGAAAATAAATAAACATAAATATGGGTTGAATTTACAATGTTTTTTGTTCCTCACTGGTTGACCTTTTCTTGTGGCAACAGGTCACATATCTTGCTGCTGTGATGCACACTGTGGTATTTCACCCAATACATATGGGAGTTCATCAAAATTTGATTTGTTTTCGAATTCTTTGTGGGTCTGTGTAATCTGAGGGAAATATGTGTCTCTAATATGGTCATACATTTGGCAGGAGGTTAGAAAGTGCAGCTCAGTTTCCACCTCATTTTGTGGGCAGTGTGCACATAGCCTGTCTTCTCTTGAGAGCCATGTCTGCCTACGGCGACCTTTCTCAATAGCAAGGCTATGCTCACGGAGTCTGTACATAGTCAAAGCTTTCCTTAAGTTTGGGTCAGTCACAGTGGTCAGGTATTCTGCCACTGTGTACTCTCTGTTTAGGGCCAAATAGCATTCTAGTTTGCTCTGTTTTTTTGTTAATTCTTTCCAATGTGTCAAGTAATTATCTTTTTGTTTTCTCATGATTTGGTTGGGTCTAATTGTGTTGCTGTCCTGGGGCTCTGTGGGGTCTGTTTGTGTTTGTAAACAGAGCCCCAGGACAAGCTTTGTTAGGGGACTCTTCTCCAGGTTCATTTCTCTGTAGGTAATGGCTTTGTTATGTAAGGTTTGGGAATCGCTTCCTTTTAGGTGGTTGTAGAAATGTAACGTCTCTTTTCTGCATTTTGATAATTAGCGGGTATCGGCCTAATTCTGCGCTGCATGCATTATTTGGAGCTTTAAATTGTACACAGAGGATATTTTTGCAGAATTCTGCATGCAGTCTCAATTTGATGTTTGTCACATTTTGTGAATTCTCTCTTCTTCTCTCTCTCTCCCCCCTCTCCCCACCCCCCACCATTCTCCCCCTTTCTCCCTCTATCTCTTAGGTAGATCTACAATGATGACAGGTCTCTGTTCAGACTGGAGGACTGCATGCCTAGATGAAAACAGCAGATATGAAAAGGACATTTTTGTTCAGGGAGCCTGGCGATAGATAGCACTCCAACCAGCCTGCCAGCCAGTCAGCCCACCCCTCTTGAACAACAGCCTGGGCAGAGACTCTACCTGGTTTACTATTGAGCTTTTGAAACATTTGACAAACAGCTACAATGTTGTTTGCTTTTTCATTCATGATTTTCCCCCCATTTGACTCAGAGGTACCAGGTATTAAAGAGATGTTCAGAATGGGCAGTGTTAGATAAGTACAGATAAAGGAGAGATAAATGTAACAGGGTTTTACTTCGTAGCTCTCTGGATACTTCCTTAGACATGCTGATTTCCCAGACAGATAGAAGCAGTGTTTTTGAACATCCTCCAGCAAAACCAAAACACAGTGTTCTATCAGTCCTCACAAAAACAAATAGATTTATCAACTTCAGTTTAATCTAGTTATTCCATCACCAACTAACATAGTGCTGTACTAGTACCAAGTTTGAAATGCAATGTGACAATGAAAATAACCTTTTTTTACTACTGAGCACAAATAACGCTTATAGGTTCTCACTTCCACCACCTTAATGACCTCTGTGTGAACACAACACACCTATAACTCAATACACACCAATATTCTATGTTCCCTTCTGGAGTAGTTTAGATATAAACACTGGTCACCCTGTTTGTTTGTGTGTGTGTGTGTGTGTGTGTGTGTGTGTGTGTGTGTGTGTGTGTGTGTGTGTGTGTGTGTGTGTGTGTGTGTGTGTGTGTGTGTGTGTGTGTGTGTGTGTGTGTGTGTGTGTGCGTGCGTAGTGACTCAGAGCAGAGAGAATGCAGCCATTATGTGTGGGGTAAATGATTAGCCTGCTATGACACAGCTCTGTGTTTACTCTGCCGTTGGAGTACCTTAACCCCTGTTAGGGCTTGACACACACACACACACACACACACACACACACACACACACACACACACACACTCACACACACACACACACACACACACAACGCACGCACACACACACACACACACACACACACACACACACACACACACACACACACACACACACACACACACACACACACACACACACACACACACACACACACACACACACACACACACACACACACACACACCAGGCAAGGTCATGCTCAGTTTGGAACAGGTGGCCTTCCTCTGCAGGTGTTACCTTTATTTTCACAGCCTGTGATGTGTTAGGCAACAAACACATCATGGAGACGAGGAATGTTGTTGTCAGGGAAGGTGTTTGTGTTTTTCAGGGAAGGTGTTTTGGTTTTTCAGTTAAATTGTTTTGGGATTTTCCTGTAGGGGAATTGGTGGCAGAAATTAGCTTTGAGTTGCTTGAGAAATGTGTTGTGTTTTTGGTCCAAAGTTTAGTCATTGACGGGCAAATCTTATAAATACGGTTTCTCACAACTGAAACTGTTAACTTTTGCAGAATATCTACAAGACACACTACAAGGCCCATACAGCTATGGTCCAACACCTTTTCCAAACAGAACTACAGGTCACTGCTGCCGTCGGTCGATGCCGCCCTAAAGAAACAAACAGGGGCTTGTTCTCCCCTTCCAACACCTGCCTTCTCCTCATAGTCCCAGACCAGTAGAGAGACATTCAGAGGGGCTGTAGAGGACAGGGGGCGGTGCCTTGCCTTGCCCGCTTCTCTCTCTGACACCCACCCACCCTTCTCTCTCTGACACCCACCCGCCCTTCTCTCTCTGACACCCACCCACCCTTCTCTCTCTGACACCCACCCACCCTTCTCTCTCTGACACCCACCCACCCTTCTCTCTCTGACACCCACCCACCCTTCTCTCTGACACCCACCCACCCTTCTCTCTCTGACACCCACCCACCCTTCTCTCTCTGACACCCACCCACCCTTCTCTCTCTGACACCCACCCGCCCTTCTCTCTCTGACACCCACCCACCCTTCTCTCTCTGACACCCACCCGCCCTTCTCTCTCTGACACCCACCCACCCTTCTCTCTCTGACACCCACCCACCCTTCTCTCTCTGACACCCACCCACCCTTCTCTCTCTCTGACACCCACCCACCCTTCTCTCTCTGACACCCACCCACTCACACTGGACAAGGACTGTAGGTGTTTGTATGACGGGCCCTCCCTGCCTCCTGTTCGGCCTAGAGTTCAGCTAAGCCACCATGCCTCCACTTAACCAAATACCATCTGTGTGTTCTGCATCAAAGGGAGCACTATTAATGACTTTCCATGTATTCACTGCATGGGGAGGGCTGGACTGGGTAGCTGGGCTACAAACTAGACTCTTTATCCTTGTTAACAAAGGGAGTCTCTTAAATCAGATGCAATTTCAGATTTTTCCGTTTTTCTAAGCTTTCGGTTTGTGATGACCTATGTCGGAGCAACTAGCAGCTCATCACACGCACAGACTCTAACTAAGCCCAAACCACTATCTTCCCTTTCACTGAGAGGAGGGAAATTACACTGATTCACCATTAACCCTTGCTCTATTTAATTTAGAACGCATCACTGAGGCTTCTTGTTGTGTTGGCTTCCTGCCAAGAAAAAGGTTGATAGATGGGACTCTCAGATTACTGTCCATGCATTAGCTACCAGGTGGAGAAACAACATCAGTTATATCTACAATGATCCTCGGACAGCCTCATTGCTATGTTACATAGACTAGAAATATATTATATTTCAATAATAACTTAAAAATGGCAGATGTTGTGACTGACCTAGTCGGCCTCTCAAAAGCCTCCTTGTGTAAAGCATGGCGTTCTCTGAGATCAGAACCAGAGAAGTCTGAAGTAATGCCTGGCCGGTGACCGAAGCACACCACCGTGACTAAAACTAAAATGAGCAGCTTGTCCTTCCATCTGTGCTCCTAACTGAAGGGGCTGGGGGGCGGGTCTGTGGACGCTGGGTCCTGCCAAAGCCCTCCCAGCCCTGGAGGAATGTCTCTGAGTCAAAGGGGGCTAAAGAGAGAGAGAGCTCCTGCCCCCCTCCACCACCCTTCTTGATTTAAGTCACATCCCAGCTGTCAACACTGATTCAATTACAGTAGAGACCTACACCATCTAGACTCCTGTTGTAATCCATGTTAACCCACATACAACTTCTGAATGTACTGACAAGTCAAGTTTTAATGTTAATACCAAAAATGTCTGTACCTGAAAATACTGTATCGCAATAAAAAAATCTAACCCAGAAATTCCGCTGCCTGAGACAAAAAGAGTCATTGGCTACATTCAGTTCATGTATGTTACCAAAACTATTCTCTATTCAGAGCATGACAATCATGATGAGTTGTTTCCTTTGTCTGGGATCATGGTTTGAAACAAAGTAAGGCTAGGCAGTTCACATGTTTTGCAAGCTTTGGATTGAACTTTGACACGGGGTAATCCCTTTCAATACCTCCGCCTTTTAAATTAGCCGGGTGACAGCCCAGACCTCGCCGCCTCCTCTTAGCTCATCCATTTGGCCTGCTTATTAGCTAGTCTCTCTGTCTCTCTCTCTGGCTGACCTGACTACACTCAAACCACCAACCCCCATACCCCACCCCCCTCTATCTATCACTGCTCTCAGCCCAGCCACCCTTCCCCCACGCTCTCTCTCTCACTCCCTCAGCCCATCTGCAACAGCCACACGCTCGGCAGAGTAAATTTAGACAGCAAGCAAAAACCAACAATCCACCCTGGTGCTGGCCCTTTTTTCTAACCCGCTCAACTGTTAACTGTGTTCTTTGCCCTGCCATGCTAATGCATTTGGATCAAAGCAGGCATGATATGAGGACGCCTATATGGGCCTCTTTCCAAAACCAACAGCAGCTCCCACAATGCCAAGGGGCTTCCATGGTCTTCCTCTTTTTCGGTGGGAAGAAAATAATAATCCATGAGCAAGTATTTTTATTTATTATTTTTCTCTTAACTGTTGCCCCTCCCCTGTCTATTCCCGGATTCTGTATTCATTGGTTAACAAGTGACATGGAAGACATACTCTGGAAGTTAACAGATCATTGGTGTTGTTTAGATATTTTGATCAGGCTAACATCCTTCTGCAGGCTGCAGCGAAGGGGAATATTGGACATTCACTCGAGTCCCAACTTCAAGCAGAGTGAAACTGGGTTATTGTCCTCTATTTTATGTGTAAATAATGGTAACCCTCAGTGTGTGAGTTATGTTCAGGGGTCTGTGTGTGTGTGTGTGTGTGTGTGTGTGTGTGTGTGTGTGTGTGTGTGTGTGTGTGTGTGTGTGTGTGTGTGTGTGTGTGTGTGTGTGTGTGTGTGTGTGTGTGTGTGTGTGTGTGTGTGTGTGTGTGTGTGTGTCAGAGCGGGGGTGGTCAGAGCGAGTGGCATGTCTAAACCTGGGGAAGAGAAATGAAGGAATGACCTAAATGCACATTGGTCTGGATGGTTGGCTGGCTGATGTGAGGGCTCTCCTCTCAGACACACTCACATGCTGGTGGTATGCTGACTGGAATGCTTTTACAACAAACAAAGACATGCATGCACACACAAAGTAAGCATGCATGCACACACACACACATGTACACACACACACATATACACACACACGTAAATGCAAACGCAAACACACATGCACAGACACATGTGTGACGTGTGTACAGTACCCTCAGAGAGCATTCACACCCCTTGACTTTTTCCACATTTTGTTTTGTTACAAAGTGGGATTAAAATGGATTGAATTGTCGTTTTTGGTCAAAGACCTACACAAAATACTCTGTAATGTCAAAGTGGAAGAAAAATTATAACATTTGTAAAAAATATGACTGTCACGCCATGGCCTTAGTATTCTTGGTTTTCTTTATTATTTTAGTTAGGTCAGGGTGTGACATGGGGAATGTTTTTGTTTTGGTGGTTTTGGGTGTTGTTTATGGTAAAGGGGTTGTGTATAGTATATGGGTTTGTGTGGAGTACATGTTTCTAGTATTGTCTATGTATGTTTAGTTGTCTAGGAGAGTCTATGGTTACCTGAATGAGTTCCCAATTAGAGACAGCTGATTTCGGTTGTCTCTGATTGGGAGCCTTATTTAGGGTAGCCATAGGCTCTCATTGGTTGTGGGTAATTGTCTATGTAGAACGTTTGTAGCCTGTATGTATGTGCACAACGTTTGTAGCTTCACGGTCGTTTTGTTGTTTTGTTAGTTTGTATAGAGTTTTGTGTCGTGTTCATCTTCGTGTTGTTAAATAAAAGAAGATGGCTTATTTTCCAACTGCTGCATTTTGGTCCGTCAATCCGCCACACGATCGTGACAGAATTACCCACCATAGGACCAAGCGGCATGGAAGGCGGCAACAGGACCTACCTACACAGGATTTCTGGAGATGGGAGGAAATTCTAGACGGGAGAGGACCCTGGTCACAGCCAGGGGAATATCACTGCCCCAAGGCAGAGATGGAGGCAGCACGGAGACACGGGAGGAAGCCCAAGAGACAGCACAAAAAAATTTTTGGAGGGGGGCACTTGGAGCAGTCGGCGAAGTTGAGGGGGAGATTATGAGACATTCGAAGAGTTGTTGACGAAATTGGAGGAGAGTGAAGAGAGAGAGCTGTTGGTTTGGCAGAGCATGCAATGCATTCTCCCTGAGGAGCGTATTAGCTGTCCGATGCCACCTGTGTCAGTTCCTCGTACTCAGCCTGAAACTCGTGTTAAAGTTCCGGAAGATTTGATGCCGGCTATACACACCAGGTCTCCAGTACACCTTCACAACCCGGTGTGTCCTGTTCCTACTTTTTGCACTCATCCTGAGATGCATGTCCCCAGCCCTGTACCACTAGTTCCGGCACCAAGCACTAGGTCTAAGGTGCGTCTCCAGAGCCCTTTACGCACTGTTCCTGCTCCTCGCACTAGCTTTGAGGTGCGTGTTTCCAGCCCATTACCACCAGTGCCTACACCACGCATCAAGCTTCCTGGGTGTCTCCAGAGCCCTGTTGTTCCTCCACGTACTAGCCCTGTGGTGCGTGTCTCCAGCACATTACTACCAGTGCCTACACCACGCACCAAGCCCTCTGTGTGTCTCCAGAGTCCTGTACGCACTGTTCCTTCTCCCCGTACTCGCCCTGATGTGCGGGTCCTCAGCCCGGTACCACCAGTACCGGTACCACGCACAAGGCCTATAGTACGCCTTGCGAGTCCAGTGTGCCCTGTTGTTGCTCCCCGCACTAGCCTTGAGATGCGTGTCCCTAGCCCGGTACCACCAGTTCCGGCACCACGCACTAGGCCTAATGTGCGTCTCCAGGGTCCAGTATGCCCTGTTCCTTCTCCCCGCACTAGCCCTGAGATGCGTGTCCCCAGCCCGGTGCTACCAGTCCCGGCACCACGCACCAGGCCTACAGTGCGCCTCAGCCGGCAGGAGTCTGCCGTCTGCACAGCGATGACTGAACTGCCCGTCTGCCAAGCGCCATCTGAGCCATCCGTCTTCCCAGCGCCATCTGAGCCATCCGTCTCCCCAGCGCCATCTGAGCCATCCGTCTGCAATGAGCCTGCAAAGCCGCCCGTCTGCCATGAGCCTGCAAAGCCGCCCGTCTGCCATGAGCCCACTGAGCCGTCCGCCAGACAGGAGCCGCTAGAGCCGCCAGCCAGACAGGAGCCGCTAGAGCCGTCCGTCAGACAGGATCTGCCAGAGCCGTCAACCAGACAGGATCTGCCAGAGCCGCCAACCAGACAGGATCTGCCAGAGCCGCCAATCAGACAGGAGCAGCCAGATCAGTCAGTCAGCCATGAGCAGCCAGATCCGTCAGCCAGCCATGAGCAGCCAGATCCGTCAGCTAGCCATGAGCAGCCAGATCCGTCAGCTAGCCATGAGCAGCCAGATCCGTCAGCCAGCCATGAGCAGCCAGATCCGTCAGCTAGCCATGAGCAGCCAGATCCGTCAGCTAGCCATGAGCAGCCAGATCCGTCAGCTAGCCATGAGCAGCCAGATCCGTCAGCTAGCCATGAGCAGCCAGATCCGTCAGCTAGCCATGAGCAGCCAGATCCGTCAGCCAGCCATGAGCAGCCAGATCCGTCAGCTAGCCATGAGCAGCCAGATCCGTCAGCCAGCCATGAGCAGCCAGATCCGTCAGCTAGCCATGAGCAGCCAGATCCGTCAGCTAGCCATGAGCAGCCAGATCCGTCAGCCAGCTATGAGCAGCCAGATCCGTCAGCCAGCCATGAGCAGCCAGATCCGTTAGCCAGCCATGAGCAGCCAGATCTGTCAGCCAGCCATGGGCCGTCCCTCAGTCCGGAGCTGCAGTCCCTCAGTCCGGAGCTGCCATTCCTCAGTCCGGAGCTGCCATTCCTCAGTCCGGAGCTGCCATTCCTCAGTCCGGAGCTGCCCCTTACCCTGGTACTGCCCCTTACCCTGGTGCTGCCACTTACCCTGGTGCTGCCCCTTACCCTGGTGCTGCCCCTTACCCTAGTACTGCCCCTGACCCTGGTACTGCCCCTTACCCTGGTACTGGCCCTTAGTTCGGAGCTGTCCCTTAGTCCGGAACTGCCCTTTAATGCAATGGGGTTAATGTGGAGGGGGGTCGTTTGGAGGAAGCCTAGGATGTGTTTAGGTACTGTGGTGACGTGGGGACCGCGACCAGAGCCGGAGCCGCCACCGTGGATGGAAGCCCACCCAGACCCTCCCCTAGACTGTGTATGGTGCGCCCGGAGTTCGCGCCTCAAGGGGGGGGTTATGTCACGCCATGGCCTTAGTATTCTTGGTTTTCTTTATTATTTTAGTTAGGTCAGGGTGTGACATGGGGAATGTTTTTGTTTTGGTGGTTTTGGGTGTTGTTTATGGTAAAGGGGTTGTGTATAGTATATGGGTTTGTGTGGAGTACATGTTTCTAGTATTGTCTATGTATGTTTAGTTGTCTAGGAGAGTCTATGGTTACCTGAATGAGTTCCCAATTAGAGACAGCTGATTTCGGTTGTCTCTGATTGGGAGCCTTATTTAGGGTAGCCATAGGCTCTCATTGGTTGTGGGTAATTGTCTATGTAGAACGTTTGTAGCCTGTATGTATGTGCACAACGTTTGTAGCTTCACGGTCGTTTTGTTGTTTTGTTAGTTTGTATAGAGTTTTGTGTCGTGTTCATCTTCGTGTTGTTAAATAAAAGAAGATGGCTTATTTTCCAACTGCTGCATTTTGGTCCGTCAATCCGCCACACGATCGTGACAATGACAAATAAAACTCTAATATATTTTGATTAGATAAGTATTCAACCCCCTGAGTCAATACATGTTAGAATCACCTTTAGCAGTGATTACATCTTACCAGCGATTAAGAGCTTACCACACCTGGATTGTACAACATTTGGCCATTATTCTTTTCGAAATTCTTCAAGCTCTGTCAAATTGGTTGTTGATCATTGCTAGTCAACAATTTGCAGGTTGTGCAATAGATTTTAAAGCAGATTTAAATCAAAACTGTAACTCGGCCACTCAGGAACATTCACTGTCTTCTTGGTAAGCAACTCTGTTTTAGGTTATTGTTCTGCTGAAAGGTGAATTCATCTCCCAGTGTCTGGTGGAAAGCAGACTGGACCAGGTTTTCCTCTAGGATTTTTGCTGTGCTTAGCTCCATTCTTTTCTATCTTGAAAAACTCCTTATCAATTATAAGCATACCCATAATATGATGCATCCACCACTATGCTTGAAAATATAGAAAGTGGTACTCAGTAATGTGTTGTATTGAATTTGGATTTGCCTCAAACATAACACTTTGTATTCAGGACAAAAAGTGAATTGCTTTGACACATTTTTTGCAGTATTAATTTAGTGCCTTGTTGCAAACAACTTTCTAAAGGCACTGTACATGTCACACACACAGCAATAGCTTCACTAGGTGCTACAGGACACAGGTTCTGATGCTATTTGCAGTGTAATGTTACCTGTGATGACGTTGATGTCAGGGTAGGTGTTTTCACAGAGCTCCACACGCAGGCTGTCCCTTTCAAAGGCCTCCCGAAGCTCCTTCTTTACTGCCGCTGAACCACACAGACGGTAGAGGCCCACAACCTGCAGAAACACACACAACCAGGTTAAATACACACAACCTACAGAAACACACACACAACCAGGAAAAATACACACAACCTACAGAAACACACACACAACCAGGAAAAATACACACAACCTGCAAAAACAGACACAACCAGGAAAAATACACACAACCTACAGAAACACACACACAACCAGGTTAAATACACACAACCTGCAGAAACACACACACAACCAGGTTAAATACACACAACCTACAGAAACACACACACAACCAGGTTAAATACACACAACCTGCAGAAACACACGCAACCAGGTAAAATACACACAACCTACAGAAACACACACACAACCAGGAAAAATACACACAACCTGCAAAAACAGACACAACCAGGTTAAATACACACAACCTACAGAAAAACACACACAACCAGGTTAAATACACACAACCTACAGAAACACACACACAACCAGGAAGAATACACACAACCTACAGAAAAACACACACAACCAGGTTAAATACACACAACCTGCAAAAACAGACACAACCAGGTTAAATACACACAACCTGCAGAAACAGACACAACCAGGTTAAATACACACAACCTGCAGAAACACACACACAACCAGGAAGAATACACACAACCTACAGAAAAACACAAACAACCAGGTTAAATACACACAACCTGCAGAAACACACGCAACCAGGTTAAATACACATTACCTGCAAAAACACACACAACCTGCAAAAACACACACAACCTGCAAAAACACATACACAACCTGCAAAAACACAAACAACCTGCACAAACACACACAACCTGCAAAAACACACACAACCTGCAAAAACACACACAACCTGCAAAAACACACACAACCTGCAAAAACACATACACAACCTGCAAAAACACATACACAACCTGCAAAAACACATACACAACCAGGTAAAATACACACAACCTGCAAAAACACACACAACCTGCAAAAACACATACACAACGGGGTTAAATACACACAACCTGCAAAAACACACACACAACCAGGTAAAATACACACAACCTGCAAAAATACACACAACCTGCAAAAACACACTCAAAACCAGGTAAAATACACACAACTTGCAAAAACACACAGGTCAAATACAGGCAAACAAAAAAAAACAGCAAAAACACACAACTAGGTCAAACACAAAGACAAAACCTGCTAAAATCACTCACATGACTAGGTTAAATACTCACCGTCCCAAATACAGAGTGCAGACCCTCTAACATGAATCATACACAGAGGGTTATACCATTATCTAGTATATACAACAGTGTTTACCCTAGGATTTTCAGCAGCGGTGGCAGATAGTGGACGGGCGGAGGGAGGCACTTCTGGTGACTTTTAAAAAGACATTCTACTCCAAAATGCATAAAACTTATATGAGGTTGACAACATCTGAAATATAATAAAATATGTGCACCACTGCACTGTAGAAATGATGAGGATCAAGCTGTGGCTGGACGCTTGTGGCTCTCATTCACGCCACTGCTTGCTATGTTTGCTACAAATATATGTTGTAACTTGTCACTCTGATCTTAAAGGGATAGCATGAGATTTTGGCAATTAAAAAAATACATATATCCATGGGTTAATCTGACTCTGGATAAGTATAAAAAGGGCTTAATTGCCACAATCTGGCACTATTCCCGTAAAAGCGTAAAATATAAATAAACAACTGACTGAGTTTGAGAAACCTTAGCTTAGATCATGTATTTCATCCCTCTGAAATCGTGCTGTGGCGCATTCTTCTGTCTCTTTTAGGTGTAAAAGAAACAGATCGGACAAGTAGGCGTGCAATGGATTATGGTCGTTGTAGTTAATTAACATTATTTCTGCGCTAAACTATGTAGAATATTGGCCTGTTGGAAACTACAACTCCCTACTACATCACACACTTCGGGCATGATCTGATTTATCTCTACAGAAACTGCACAATCTGGGCAGAATTTTTTTACAAAATGGAATTCAAATAATTGAACCGATGTCTGTCAATGAGTTGTTTGAAAACCGAAATGTCAGTTAATCGCTCAGCACTAATGACTAGCAAGGATCCCACAGCTGTCAGTTCAAAACATGGCAGTCACCCACTGTAAACAACCTCTTAGAGTAGCAACAGAGTAGTTACATGACCAGTGAAACCACCATGGAAAACCCATGGGAACACGGAGCGTGTGTGTACTGGCTGATCCCAATAAACACTTAATTACACTGTTATGAACTGTTTGGAACTGTTATGAATAGCTCAATGATACAGCTTTCTAATCTCCGGCCAGGGAACTGCCATGTTCCAGGTAGTGCAGCACCTATCTATGGTTCTGGGTGGTACGAAGCCTCTTTGCTTTGTTTCTTACTAAACAATAGGTTTAATGAGTACAATGCAGAAACCACACGTTCTCTTGCATAACCCAGAGGGGTAATGCACTGACTGGACTCTTCACAACTGGAATGGGAAGCTAGCTAAACAACAACAAGCATAAAATACCTGTATTTATGGCAAATATGTTTGAAAAGGGTTTCAATTATATTGTAAATTGAAATGGTAGAGTTATGTCTTTCATGGAGTTATCAGAATTGTATGGGAAGGTCTGCTCAATCCAAGATTACAACCAATTGATTTCAGCATTACCCCAAAAAGGGAGGATGCAGGTGGCAGCGGTAGGAGGTAGGGAACTGGTCTGTCTGCCCAATATAAAGGATCAAGGATGAAAGGATGAAAATAGGATCAAGGATGAAAATAGCATAAATAGGAAAGTATACCAGTTTAATTTGAGGCCCGGATGTTTACAGCTGTGCCATACAGATTGCAAAATAGTTGGGAAGAGATTTAATGTACCGATTCCATGGTACAGGGTGTATGAGTTGATATATAATATGACGTAAGATTCAAGACTTTGTGCTTTTCAGCTCAAATTACTATATAGAATGGTTGAGGAGCAAATCTTGGGGAACTGTAGGGGGGATCTTGGAGGGCTGGTGGGTGATCTGTCAACATGCCCTTGAGCAGGGCATTGACTCTGGTTGCTTCTGTGTGTCGCTCTGGATGGGAGGCTGTTAGATGACTAATATGATGTAGTTGTTGAGTGGCTTCACTGCAAGTATATTGTATGTTTTGAATACAATTTTTCAATATATTTATATTTTAAACACCAAGCATGGTGTCACACATTCCACCAACTAGGGGGACGTTTACTGGACATAGATTATTCCTAGTCCTGGACTAAAAAGCATCCTCAATAGGGAATCTCCATTTAATTGGCTTTGAAAAAACATGTGCAGAAAAGTCTTCACCCACACCCCTTTGAGCAATTTCCTAACGGTATACAGTACCAGTCAAATGTTTTGACACACCTACTCATTCCAGGGTTTTTCTTTATGTTTTACTATTTTCTACATTGTATAATAATAGTGAAGACATCACAACTATGAAATAACACATATGGAATCATGTAGTAACCAAAAAAGTGTTAAACAAATAAAAATATATTTTATATTTGAGATTCTTCAAAGTAGCCACCCTTTGCCTTGATGACAACTTTGCACATGCTTGGTAATTTCTGAACCAGCTTCATGAGGTAGTCACATGGAATGCATTTCAATTAACAGGTGTGCCTTGTTAAAAGTTAATTTGTGTAATTTCTTTCCTTCTTAATGCGTTTGTGCCAATCAGTTGTGTTGTAGGGGTGGTATACAGAAGATAGCCCTATTTGGTAAAAGACCAAAAACCATCAAAAACCATCAAGTGCTATGATGAAACTGGCTCTCATGAGGACCGCCACAGAGGATAAGTTCATTAGAGTTAACTGCTCTTCAGATTGCAACAAGTAACAGACACTTCTCAACATCAACTGTTCAGAGGAGTGTGAATCAGGCCTTCATGGTCGATTTGCTGCAAAGAAACTACTACAAAAGGACACTAATAAGAAGAAGCGACTTGCTTGTGCCAAGAAACACGAGCAATCTGTCCTTTGGTCTGATGAGTCCAAATTGGAGATTTTTGGTTCCAACCACCGTGTCTTTGTGAGACGCAGAGTAGGTTAACGTATGATCTCCGCATGTGTGGTTCCCACCAAGAAGCATGGAGGAGGAGGTGTGATGGTGCTTTGCTGGTGACACTGTCAGTGATTTATTTAGAATTCAAGGCACACCTAACCAGGATGGCTACCACAGCATTCTGCAGTGATACTCCATCCAATCTGGTTTGCACTTAGTGGGACTGTCATTTGTTTTTCAACAGGACAATGACCCAACACACCTCCAGACTGTGGGGCTATTTGACCAAGAAGAAGAGTGATGGTGCGGCATCAGATGACCTGGCCTCCACAATCACCCAACCTCAACCCAATTGAGATTGTTTGGGATGAGTCGGGCCACAGAGTGAAGGATAAGCAGCCAACAAGTGCTCAGCATAGTCCTTCAAGACTGTTGGAAAAGCATTCCTCATTAAGCAGGTTGAGAGAATGCCAAGAGTGTGCAAAGCTGTCATCAAGGAAAAGGGTGGCTACTTTGAAGAATCTAAAATCTAAAATATATTTGGTTTGTTTAACACTTTTTTGGTTACTATATGAGTTAGTTCATAGTTTTGATGTCTTCACTATAATTCTACAATATAGTAAAACCTAAAAAAAAAAAAAAAAAAAATATTTTTATGTACTGTATGTAAATTCAATATATCTGTATTTCATTTCAATAAATGTGCAAACATTTCTACAAACATGTTTTCACTTTGTCATTATGAGGTATTGTGTGTAGATGGGTGCCAAAAAAATCTATTTAATCCATTTTGAATTCCGCCTGTAAAACAATATAATGTGGAATAAGCCAAGGGGTCTGAATACTTTCTGAAGGCACTGATGCTGGATATCTATGGTGTTTACAGGCCTCCTGACTCCAGCCCCTAGCTCGGTACATAGCTGGAAGCTGGATATCTATGGTGTTTACAGGCCTCCTGACTCCATCCCCTAGCTCGGTACATCGCTGGAAGCTGGATATCTATGGTGTTTACAGGCCTCCTGACTCCATCCCCTAGCTCGGTACATCGCTGGAAGCTGGATATCTATGGTGTTTACAGGCCTCCTGACTCCATACCCTAGCTCGGCACATCGCTGGATATCTATGGTGTTTACAGGCCTCCTGACTCCATCCCCTAGCTCGGCACATCGCTGGATATCTATGGTGTTTACAGGCCTCCTGACTCCATCCCCTAGCTCGGTACATCGCTGGATATCTATGGTGTTTACAGGCCTCCTGGCTCCATCCCCTAGCTCGGCACATAGCTGGATATCTATGGTATTTACAGGCCTCCTGGCTCCAGCCCCTAGCTCGGCACATAGCTGGATATCTATGGTGTTTACAGGCCTCCTGGCTCCAGCCCCTAGCTCGGCACATAGCTGGATATCTATGGTGTTTACAGGCCTCCTGGCTCCAGCCCCTAGCTCGGCACATAGCTGGATATCTATGGTGTTTACAGGCCTCCTGACTCCAGCCCCTAGCTCGGCACATAGCTGGATATCTATGGTGTTTACAGGCCTCCTGGCTCCAGCCCCTAGCTCGGTACATAGCTGGATATCTATGGTGTTTACAGGCCTCCTGGCTCCAGCCCCTAGCTCGGCACATCGCTGGATATCTATGGTGTTTACAGGCCTCCTGGCTCCATCCCCTAGCTCGGTACATAGCTGGATATCTATGGTGTTTACAGGCCTCCTGGCTCCATCCCCTAGCTCGGTACATAGCTGGAAGCTGGATATCTATGGTGTTTAAAGGCCTCCTGGCTCCATCCCCTAGCTCGGCACATAGCTGGATATCTATGGTGTTTAAAGGCCTCCTGGCTCCATCCCCTAGCTCGGCACATAGCTGGATATCTATGGTGTTTAAAGGCCTCCTGGCTCCATCCCCTAGCTCGGCACATAGTTGGATATCTATGGTGTTTAAAGGCCTCCTGGCTCCATCCCCTAGCTCGGCACATAGCTGGATATCTATGGTGTTTACAGGCCTCCTGGCTCCATCCCCTAGCTCGGTACATAGCTGGAAGCTGGATATCTATGGTGTTTACAGGCCTCCTGGCTCCAGCCCCTAGCTCGGTACATCGCTGGATATCTATGGTGTTTACAGGCCTCCTGGCTCCAGCCCCTAGCTCGGTACATCGCTGGATATCTATGGTGTTTACAGGCCTCCTGGCTCCAGCCCCTAGCTCGGTACATCGCTGGATATCTATGGTGTTTACAGGCCTCCTGGCTCCAGCCCCTAGCTCGGTACATAGCTGGATATCTATGGTGTTTACAGGCCTCCTGGCTCCAGCCCCTAGCTCGGCACATAGCTGGATATCTATGGTGTTTACAGGCCTCCTGGCTCCAGCCCCTAGCTCGGCACATAGCTGGATATCTATGGTGTTTACAGGCCTCCTGACTCCAGCCCCTAGCTCGGTACATCGCTGGATATCTATGGTGTTTACAGGCCTCCTGACTCCAGCCCCTAGCTCGGTACATAGCTGGATATCTATGGTGTTTACAGGCCTCCTGGCTCCAGCCCCTAGCTCGGCACATAGCTGGATATCTATGGTGTTTACAGGCCTCCTGGCTCCAGCCCCTAGCTCGGCACATAGCTGGATATCTATGGTGTTTACAGGCCTCCTGGCTCCAGCCCCTAGCTCGGCACATAGCTGGATATCTATGGTGTTTACAGGCCTCCTGGCTCCAGCCCCTAGCTCGGTACATCGCTGGATATCTATGGTGTTTACAGGCCTCCTGACTCCATCCCCTAGCTCGGCACATAGCTGGATATCTATGGTGTTTACAGGCCTCCTGGCTCCAGCCCCTAGCTCGGCACATAGCTGGATATCTATGGTGTTTACAGGCCTCCTGGCTCCAGCCCCTAGCTCGGTACATCGCTGGATATCTATGGTGTTTACAGGCCTCCTGGCTCCAGCCCCTAGCTCGGTACATCGCTGGATATCTATGGTGTTTACAGGCCTCCTGGCTCCAGCCCCTAGCTCGGCACATAGCTGGATATCTATGGTGTTTACAGGCCTCCTGGCTCCAGCCCCTAGCTCGGCACATAGCTGGATATCTATGGTGTTTACAGGCCTCCTGGCTCCAGCCCCTAGCTCGGCACATAGCTGGATATCTATGGTGTTTACAGGCCTCCTGGCTCCAGCCCCTAGCTCGGCACATAGCTGGATATCTATGGTGTTTACAGGCCTCCTGGCTCCAGCCCCTAGCTCAGCACATAGCTGGATATCTATGATGTTTACAGGCCTCCTGGCTCCAGCCCCTAGCTCGGCACATAGCTGGATATCTATGGTGTTTACAGGCCTCCTGGCTCCAGCCCCTAGCTCGGCACATAGCTGGATATCTATGGTGTTTACAGGCCTCCTGGCTCCAGCCCCTAGCTCGGTACATAGCTGGATATCTATGGTGTTTACAGGCCTCCTGGCTCCAGCCCCTAGGTCGGTTCATCGCTGGATATCTATGGTGTTTACAGGCCTCCTGGCTCCAGCCCCTAGCTCGGTACATAGCTGGATATCTATGGTGTTTACAGGCCTCCTGGCTCCAGCGCCTAGCTCGGCACATAGCTGGATATCTATGGTGTTTACAGGCCTCCTGGCTCCAGCCCCTAGCTCGGCACATTGCTGGATATCTATGGTGTTTACAGGCCTCCTGACTCCATCCCCTAGCTCGGCACATAGCTGGAAGCTGGATATCTATGATGTTTACAGGCCTCCTGGCTCCAGCCCCTAGCTCGGCACATTGCTGGATATCTATGGTGTTTACAGGCCTCCTGACTCCATCCCCTAGCTCGGCACATAGCTGGAAGCTGGATATCTATGGTGTTTACAGGCCTCCTGGCTCCAGCCCCTAGCTCGGCACATAGCTGGATATCTATGGTGTTTACAGGCCTCCTGACTCCATCCCCTAGCTCGGCACATAGCTGGAAGCTGGATATCTATGGTGTTTACAGGCCTCCTGGCTCCAGCCCCTAGCTCGGCACATAGCTGGATATCTATGGTGTTTACAGGCCTCCTGGCTCCAGCCCCTAGCTCGGCACATAGCTGGATATCTATGGTGTTTACAGGCCTCCTGGCTCCAGCCCCTAGCTCGGCACATAGCTGGATATCTATGGTGTTTACAGGCCTCCTGGCTCCAGCCCCTAGCTCGGTACATAGCTGGAAGCTGGATATCTATGATGTTTACAGGCCTCCTGGCTCCAGCCCCTAGCTCGGCACATAGCTGGATATCTATGGTGTTTACAGGCCTCCTGACTCCATCCCCTAGCTCGGCACATAGCTGGAAGCTGGATATCTATGGTGTTTACAGGCCTCCTGGCTCCAGCCCCTAGCTCGGCACATAGCTGGATATCTATGGTGTTTACAGGCCTCCTGACTCCATCCCCTAGCTCGGCACATAGCTGGAAGCTGGATATCTATGGTGTTTACAGGCCTCCTGGCTCCAGCCCCTAGCTCGGCACATAGCTGGATATCTATGGTGTTTACAGGCCTCCTGGCTCCAGCCCCTAGCTCGGTACATCGCTGGATATCTATGGTGTTTACAGGCCTCCTGGCTCCAGCCCCTAGCTCGGCACATAGCTGGATATCTATGGTGTTTACAGGCCTCCTGGCTCCAGCCCCTAGCTCGGCACATAGCTGGATATCTATGGTGTTTACAGGCCTCCTGGCTCCAGCCCCTAGCTCGGCACATAGCTGGATATCTATGGTGTTTACAGGCCTCCTGGCTCCAGCCCCTAGCTCGGCACATAGCTGGATATCTATGGTGTTTACAGGCCTCCTGGCTCCAGCCCCTAGCTCAGCACATAGCTGGATATCTATGATGTTTACAGGCCTCCTGGCTCCAGCCCCTAGCTCGGCACATAGCTGGATATCTATGGTGTTTACAGGCCTCCTGGCTCCAGCCCCTAGCTCGGCACATAGCTGGATATCTATGGTGTTTACAGGCCTCCTGGCTCCAGCCCCTAGCTCGGTACATAGCTGGATATCTATGGTGTTTACAGGCCTCCTGGCTCCAGCCCCTAGGTCGGTTCATCGCTGGATATCTATGGTGTTTACAGGCCTCCTGGCTCCAGCCCCTAGCTCGGTACATAGCTGGATATCTATGGTGTTTACAGGCCTCCTGGCTCCAGCGCCTAGCTCGGCACATAGCTGGATATCTATGGTGTTTACAGGCCTCCTGGCTCCAGCCCCTAGCTCGGCACATTGCTGGATATCTATGGTGTTTACAGGCCTCCTGACTCCATCCCCTAGCTCGGCACATAGCTGGAAGCTGGATATCTATGATGTTTACAGGCCTCCTGGCTCCAGCCCCTAGCTCGGCACATAGCTGGATATCTATGGTGTTTACAGGCCTCCTGACTCCATCCCCTAGCTCGGCACATAGCTGGAAGCTGGATATCTATGGTGTTTACAGGCCTCCTGGCTCCAACCCCTAGCTCGGCACATAGCTGGATATCTATGGTGTTTACAGGCCTCCTGACTCCATCCCCTAGCTCGGCACATAGCTGGAAGCTGGATATCTATGGTGTTTACAGGCCTCCTGGCTCCAGCCCCTAGCTCGGCACATAGCTGGATATCTATGGTGTTTACAGGCCTCCTGGCTCCAGCCCCTAGCTCGGCACATAGCTGGATATCTATGGTGTTTACAGGCCTCCTGGCTCCAGCCCCTAGCTCGGCACATAGCTGGATATCTATGGTGTTTACAGGCCTCCTGGCTCCAGCCCCTAGCTCGGTACATAGCTGGAAGCTGGATATCTATGATGTTTACAGGCCTCCTGGCTCCAGCCCCTAGCTCGGCACATAGCTGGATATCTATGGTGTTTACAGGCCTCCTGACTCCATCCCCTAGCTCGGCACATAGCTGGAAGCTGGATATCTATGGTGTTTACAGGCCTCCTGGCTCCAGCCCCTAACTCGGCACATAGCTGGATATCTATGGTGTTTACAGGCCTCCTGACTCCATCCCCTAGCTCGGCACATAGCTGGAAGCTGGATATCTATGGTGTTTACAGGCCTCCTGGCTCCAGCCCCTAGCTCGGCACATAGCTGGATATCTATGGTGTTTACAGGCCTCCTGGCTCCAGCCCCTAGCTCGGCACATAGCTGGATATCTATGGTGTTTACAGTCCTCCTGGCTCCAGCCCCTAGCTCGGCACATAGCTGGATATCTATGGTGTTTACAGGCCTCCTGGCTCCAGCCCCTAGCTCGGTACATAGCTGGAAGCTGGATATCTATGGTGTTTACAGGCCTCCTGACTCCAGCCCCTAGCTCGGCACATAGCTGGATATCTATGGTGTTTACAGGCCTCCTGACTCCATCCCCTAGCTCGGCACATAGCTGGAAGCTGGATATCTATGGTGTTTACAGGCCTCCTGGCTCCAGCCCCTAGCTCGGCACATAGCTGGATATCTATGGTGTTTACAGGCCTCCTGACTCCATCCCCTAGCTCGGCAAATAGCTGGAAGCTGGATATCTATGGTGTTTACAGGCCTCCTGGCTCCAGCCCCTAGCTCGGCACATAGCTGGATATCTATGGTGTTTACAGGCCTCCTGGCTCCAGTCCCTAGCTCGGCACATAGCTGGATATCTATGGTGTTTACAGGCCTCCTGGCTCCAGCCCCTAGCTCGGCACATAGCTGGATATCTATGGTGTTTACAGGCCTCCTGGCTCCAGCCCCTAGCTCGGCACATAGCTGGAAGCTGGATATCTATGGTGTTTACAGGCCTCCTGACTCCATACCCTAGCTCGGCACATCGCTGGATATCTATGGTGTTTACAGGCCTCCTGACTCCATCCCCTAGCTCGGCACATCGCTGGATATCTATGGTGTTTACAGGCCTCCTGACTCCATCCCCTAGCTCGGTACATCGCTGGATATCTATGGTGTTTACAGGCCTCCTGGCTCCATCCCCTAGCTCGGCACATAGCTGGATATCTATGGTGTTTACAGGCCTCCTGGCTACAGCCCCTAGCTCGGCACATAGCTGGATATCTATGGTGTTTACAGGCCTCCTGGCTCCAGCTCCTAGCTCGGCACATAGCTGGATATCTATGGTGTTTACAGGCCTCCTGGCTCCAGCCCCTAGCTCGGCACATAGCTGGATATCTATGGTGTTTACAGGCCTCCTGACTCCAGCCCCTAGCTCGGCACATAGCTGGATATCTATGGTGTTTACAGGCCTCCTGGCTCCAGCCCCTAGCTCGGTACATAGCTGGATATCTATGGTGTTTACAGGCCTCCTGGCTCCAGCCCCTAGCTCGGCACATCGCTGGATATCTATGGTGTTTACAGGCCTCCTGGCTCCATCCCCTAGCTCGGTACATAGCTGGATATCAATGGTGTTTACAGGCCTCCTGGCTCCATCCCCTAGCTCGGTACATAGCTGGAAGCTGGATATCTATGGTGTTTAAAGGCCTCCTGGCTCCATCCCCTAGCTCGGCACATAGCTGGATATCTATGGTGTTTAAAGGCCTCCTGGCTCCATCCCCTAGCTCGGCACATAGCTGGATATCTATGGTGTTTAAAGGCCTCCTGGCTCCATCCCCTAGCTCGGCACATAGCTGGATATCTATGGTGTTTAAAGGCCTCCTGGCTCCATCCCCTAGCTCGGCACATAGCTAGATATCTATGGTGTTTACAGGCCTCCTGGCTCCATCCCCTAGCTCGGTACATAGCTGGAAGCTGGATATCTATGGTGTTTACAGGCCTCCTGGCTCCAGCCCCTAGCTCGGTACATCGCTGGATATCTATGGTGTTTACAGGCCTCCTGGCTCCAGCCCCTAGCTCGGTACATCGCTGGATATCTATGGTGTTTACAGGCCTCCTGGCTCCAGCCCCTAGCTCGGTACATCGCTGGATATCTATGGTGTTTACAGGCCTCCTGGCTCCAGCCCCTAGCTCGGTACATAGCTGGATATCTATGGTGTTTACAGGCCTCCTGGCTCCAGCCCCTAGCTCGGCACATAGCTGGATATCTATGGTGTTTACAGGCCTCCTGGCTCCAGCCCCTAGCTCGGCACATAGCTGGATATCTATGGTGTTTACAGGCCTCCTGACTCCAGCCCCTAGCTCGGTACATCGCTGGATATCTATGGTGTTTACAGGCCTCCTGGCTCCAGCCCCTAGCTCGGTACATAGCTGGATATCTATGGTGTTTACAGGCCTCCTGGCTCCAGCCCCTAGCTCGGCACATAGCTGGATATCTATGGTGTTTACAGGCCTCCTGGCTCCAGCCCCTAGCTCGGCACATAGCTGGATATCTATGGTGTTTACAGGCCTCCTGGCTCCAGCCCCTAGCTCGGCACATAGCTGGATATCTATGGTGTTTACAGGCCTCCTGGCTCCAGCCCCTAGCTCGGTACATCGCTGGATATCTATGGTGTTTACAGGCCTCCTGACTCCATCCCCTAGCTCGGCACATCGCTGGATATCTATGGTGTTTACAGGCCTCCTGGCTCCAGCCCCTAGCTCGGCACATAGCTGGATATCTATGGTGTTTACAGGCCTCCTGGCTCCAGCCCCTAGCTCGGCACATCGCTGGATATCTATGGTGTTTACAGGCCTCCTGGCTCCAGCCCCTAGGTCGGTTCATCGCTGGATATCTATGGTGTTTACAGGCCTCCTGGCTCCAGCCCCTAGCTCGGTACATAGCTGGATATCTATGGTGTTTACAGGCCTCCTGGCTCCAGCGCCTAGCTCGGCACATAGCTGGATATCTATGGTGTTTACAGGCCTCCTGGCTCCAGCCCCTAGCTCGGCACATTGCTGGATATCTATGGTGTTTACAGGCCTCCTGACTCCATCCCCTAGCTCGGCACATAGCTGGAAGCTGGATATCTATGATGTTTACAGGCCTCCTGGCTCCAGCCCCTAGCTCGGCACATAGCTGGATATCTATGGTGTTTACAGGCCTCCTGACTCCATCCCCTAGCTCGGCACATAGCTGGAAGCTGGATATCTATGGTGTTTACAGGCCTCCTGGCTCCAGCCCCTAGCTCGGCACATAGCTGGATATCTATGGTGTTTACAGGCCTCCTGACTCCATCCCCTAGCTCGGCACATAGCTGGAAGCTGGATATCTATGGTGTTTACAGGCCTCCTGGCTCCAGCCCCTAGCTCGGCACATAGCTGGATATCTATGGTGTTTACAGGCCTCCTGGCTCCAGCCCCTAGCTCGGCACATAGCTGGATATCTATGGTGTTTACAGGCCTCCTGGCTCCAGCCCCTAGCTCGGCACATAGCTGGATATCTATGGTGTTTACAGGCCTCCTGGCTCCAGCCCCTAGCTCGGTACATAGCTGGAAGCTGGATATCTATGATGTTTACAGGCCTCCTGGCTCCAGCCCCTAGCTCGGCACATAGCTGGATATCTATGGTGTTTACAGGCCTCCTGACTCCATCCCCTAGCTCGGCACATAGCTGGAAGCTGGATATCTATGGTGTTTACAGGCCTCCTGGCTCCAGCCCCTAGCTCGGCACATAGCTGGATATCTATGGTGTTTACAGGCCTCCTGACTCCATCCCCTAGCTCGGCACATAGCTGGAAGCTGGATATCTATGGTGTTTACAGGCCTCCTGGCTCCAGCCCCTAGCTCGGCACATAGCTGGATATCTATGGTGTTTACAGGCCTCCTGGCTCCAGCCCCTAGCTCGGCACATAGCTGGATATCTATGGTGTTTACAGTCCTCCTGGCTCCAGCCCCTAGCTCGGCACATAGCTGGATATCTATGGTGTTTACAGGCCTCCTGGCTCCAGCCCCTAGCTCGGTACATAGCTGGAAGCTGGATATCTATGGTGTTTACAGGCCTCCTGACTCCATACCCTAGCTCGGCACATCGCTGGATATCTATGGTGTTTACAGGCCTCCTGACTCCATCCCCTAGCTCGGCACATCGCTGGATATCTATGGTGTTTACAGGCCTCCTGACTCCATCCCCTAGCTCGGTACATCGCTGGATATCTATGGTGTTTACAGGCCTCCTGGCTCCATCCCCTAGCTCGGCACATAGCTGGATATCTATGGTGTTTACAGGCCTCCTGGCTACAGCCCCTAGCTCGGCACATAGCTGGATATCTATGGTGTTTACAGGCCTCCTGGCTCCAGCCCCTAGCTCGGCACATAGCTGGATATCTATGGTGTTTACAGGCCTCCTGGCTCCAGCCCCTAGCTCGGCACATAGCTGGATATCTATGGTGTTTACAGGCCTCCTGACTCCAGCCCCTAGCTCGGCACATAGCTGGATATCTATGGTGTTTACAGGCCTCCTGACTCCATCCCCTAGCTCGGCACATAGCTGGAAGCTGGATATCTATGGTGTTTACAGGCCTCCTGGCTCCAGCCCCTAGCTCGGCACATAGCTGGATATCTATGGTGTTTACAGGCCTCCTGACTCCATCCCCTAGCTCGGCAAATAGCTGGAAGCTGGATATCTATGGTGTTTACAGGCCTCCTGGCTCCAGCCCCTAGCTCGGCACATAGCTGGATATCTATGGTGTTTACAGGCCTCCTGGCTCCAGCCCCTAGCTCGGCACATAGCTGGATATCTATGGTGTTTACAGGCCTCCTGGCTCCAGCCCCTAGCTCGGCACATAGCTGGATATCTATGGTGTTTACAGGCCTCCTGGCTCCAGCCCCTAGCTCGGCACATAGCTGGAAGCTGGATATCTATGGTGTTTACAGGCCTCCTGACTCCATACCCTAGCTCGGCACATCGCTGGATATCTATGGTGTTTACAGGCCTCCTGACTCCATCCCCTAGCTCGGCACATCGCTGGATATCTATGGTGTTTACAGGCCTCCTGACTCCATCCCCTAGCTCGGTACATCGCTGGATATCTATGGTGTTTACAGGCCTCCTGGCTCCATCCCCTAGCTCGGCACATAGCTGGATATCTATGGTGTTTACAGGCCTCCTGGCTACAGCCCCTAGCTCGGCACATAGCTGGATATCTATGGTGTTTACAGGCCTCCTGGCTCCAGCTCCTAGCTCGGCACATAGCTGGATATCTATGGTGTTTACAGGCCTCCTGGCTCCAGCCCCTAGCTCGGCACATAGCTGGATATCTATGGTGTTTACAGGCCTCCTGACTCCAGCCCCTAGCTCGGCACATAGCTGGATATCTATGGTGTTTACAGGCCTCCTGGCTCCAGCCCCTAGCTCGGTACATAGCTGGATATCTATGGTGTTTACAGGCCTCCTGGCTCCAGCCCCTAGCTCGGCACATCGCTGGATATCTATGGTGTTTACAGGCCTCCTGGCTCCATCCCCTAGCTCGGTACATAGCTGGATATCAATGGTGTTTACAGGCCTCCTGGCTCCATCCCCTAGCTCGGTACATAGCTGGAAGCTGGATATCTATGGTGTTTAAAGGCCTCCTGGCTCCATCCCCTAGCTCGGCACATAGCTGGATATCTATGGTGTTTAAAGGCCTCCTGGCTCCATCCCCTAGCTCGGCACATAGCTGGATATCTATGGTGTTTAAAGGCCTCCTGGCTCCATCCCCTAGCTCGGCACATAGCTGGATATCTATGGTGTTTAAAGGCCTCCTGGCTCCATCCCCTAGCTCGGCACATAGCTAGATATCTATGGTGTTTACAGGCCTCCTGGCTCCATCCCCTAGCTCGGTACATAGCTGGAAGCTGGATATCTATGGTGTTTACAGGCCTCCTGGCTCCAGCCCCTAGCTCGGTACATCGCTGGATATCTATGGTGTTTACAGGCCTCCTGGCTCCAGCCCCTAGCTCGGTACATCGCTGGATATCTATGGTGTTTACAGGCCTCCTGGCTCCAGCCCCTAGCTCGGTACATCGCTGGATATCTATGGTGTTTACAGGCCTCCTGGCTCCAGCCCCTAGCTCGGTACATAGCTGGATATCTATGGTGTTTACAGGCCTCCTGGCTCCAGCCCCTAGCTCGGCACATAGCTGGATATCTATGGTGTTTACAGGCCTCCTGGCTCCAGCCCCTAGCTCGGCACATAGCTGGATATCTATGGTGTTTACAGGCCTCCTGACTCCAGCCCCTAGCTCGGTACATCGCTGGATATCTATGGTGTTTACAGGCCTCCTGGCTCCAGCCCCTAGCTCGGTACATAGCTGGATATCTATGGTGTTTACAGGCCTCCTGGCTCCAGCCCCTAGCTCGGCACATAGCTGGATATCTATGGTGTTTACAGGCCTCCTGGCTCCAGCCCCTAGCTCGGCACATAGCTGGATATCTATGGTGTTTACAGGCCTCCTGGCTCCAGCCCCTAGCTCGGCACATAGCTGGATATCTATGGTGTTTACAGGCCTCCTGGCTCCAGCCCCTAGCTCGGTACATCGCTGGATATCTATGGTGTTTACAGGCCTCCTGACTCCATCCCCTAGCTCGGCACATCGCTGGATATCTATGGTGTTTACAGGCCTCCTGGCTCCAGCCCCTAGCTCGGCACATAGCTGGATATCTATGGTGTTTACAGGCCTCCTGGCTCCAGCCCCTAGCTCGGCACATCGCTGGATATCTATGGTGTTTACAGGCCTCCTGGCTCCAGCCCCTAGCTCGGTACATCGCTGGATATCTATGGTGTTTACAGGCCTCCTGGCTCCAGCCCCTAGCTCGGCACATAGCTGGATATCTATGGTGTTTACAGGCCTCCTGGCTCCAGCCCCTAGCTCGGCACATAGCTGGATATCTATGGTGTTTACAGGCCTCCTGACTCCATCCCCTAGCTCGGCACATAGCTGGAAGCTGGATATCTATGGTGTTTACAGGCCTCCTGGCTCCAGCCCCTAGCTCGGCACATAGCTGGATATCTATGGTGTTTACAGGCCTCCTGACTCCATCCCCTAGCTCGGCACATAGCTGGAAGCTGGATATCTATGGTGTTTACAGGCCTCCTGGCTCCAGCCCCTAGCTCGGCACATAGCTGGATATCTATGGTGTTTACAGGCCTCCTGGCTCCAGCCCCTAGCTCGGCACATAGCTGGATATCTATGGTGTTTACAGGCCTCCTGGCTCCAGCCCCTAGCTCGGCACATAGCTGGATATCTATGGTGTTTACAGGCCTCCTGGCTCCAGCCCCTAGCTCGGTACATAGCTGGAAGCTGGATATCTATGATGTTTACAGGCCTCCTGGCTCCAGCCCCTAGCTCGGCACATAGCTGGATATCTATGGTGTTTACAGGCCTCCTGACTCCATCCCCTAGCTCGGCACATAGCTGGAAGCTGGATATCTATGGTGTTTACAGGCCTCCTGGCTCCAGCCCCTAGCTCGGCACATAGCTGGATATCTATGGTGTTTACAGGCCTCCTGACTCCATCCCCTAGCTCGGCACATAGCTGGAAGCTGGATATCTATGGTGTTTACAGGCCTCCTGGCTCCAGCCCCTAGCTCGGCACATAGCTGGATATCTATGGTGTTTACAGGCCTCCTGGCTCCAGCCCCTAGCTCGGCACATAGCTGGATATCTATGGTGTTTACAGGCCTCCTGGCTCCAGCCCCTAGCTCGGCACATAGCTGGATATCTATGGTGTTTACAGGCCTCCTGGCTCCAGCCCCTAGCTCGGTACATAGCTGGAAGCTGGATATCTATGGTGTTTACAGGCCTCCTGACTCCATACCCTAGCTCGGCACATCGCTGGATATCTATGGTGTTTACAGGCCTCCTGACTCCATCCCCTAGCTCGGCACATCGCTGGATATCTATGGTGTTTACAGGCCTCCTGACTCCATCCCCTAGCTCGGTACATCGCTGGATATCTATGGTGTTTACAGGCCTCCTGGCTCCATCCCCTAGCTCGGCACATAGCTGGATATCTATGGTGTTTACAGGCCTCCTGGCTACAGCCCCTAGCTCGGCACATAGCTGGATATCTATGGTGTTTACAGGCCTCCTGGCTCCAGCCCCTAGCTCGGCACATAGCTGGATATCTATGGTGTTTACAGGCCTCCTGGCTCCAGCCCCTAGCTCGGCACATAGCTGGATATCTATGGTGTTTACAGGCCTCCTGACTCCAGCCCCTAGCTCGGCACATAGCTGGATATCTATGGTGTTTACAGGCCTCCTGACTCCATCCCCTAGCTCGGCACATAGCTGGAAGCTGGATATCTATGGTGTTTACAGGCCTCCTGGCTCCAGCCCCTAGCTCGGCACATAGCTGGATATCTATGGTGTTTACAGGCCTCCTGACTCCATCCCCTAGCTCGGCAAATAGCTGGAAGCTGGATATCTATGGTGTTTACAGGCCTCCTGGCTCCAGCCCCTAGCTCGGCACATAGCTGGATATCTATGGTGTTTACAGGCCTCCTGGCTCCAGCCCCTAGCTCGGCACATAGCTGGATATCTATGGTGTTTACAGGCCTCCTGGCTCCAGCCCCTAGCTCGGCACATAGCTGGATATCTATGGTGTTTACAGGCCTCCTGGCTCCAGCCCCTAGCTCGGCACATAGCTGGAAGCTGGATATCTATGGTGTTTACAGGCCTCCTGACTCCATACCCTAGCTCGGCACATCGCTGGATATCTATGGTGTTTACAGGCCTCCTGACTCCATCCCCTAGCTCGGCACATCGCTGGATATCTATGGTGTTTACAGGCCTCCTGACTCCATCCCCTAGCTCGGTACATCGCTGGATATCTATGGTGTTTACAGGCCTCCTGGCTCCATCCCCTAGCTCGGCACATAGCTGGATATCTATGGTGTTTACAGGCCTCCTGGCTACAGCCCCTAGCTCGGCACATAGCTGGATATCTATGGTGTTTACAGGCCTCCTGGCTCCAGCTCCTAGCTCGGCACATAGCTGGATATCTATGGTGTTTACAGGCCTCCTGGCTCCAGCCCCTAGCTCGGCACATAGCTGGATATCTATGGTGTTTACAGGCCTCCTGACTCCAGCCCCT
The DNA here is from genome assembly GCF_029448725.1 of Salvelinus fontinalis. Classification (NCBI taxonomy): domain Eukaryota; kingdom Metazoa; phylum Chordata; class Actinopteri; order Salmoniformes; family Salmonidae; genus Salvelinus; species Salvelinus fontinalis. Next base: position 37,978,149 of record NC_074678.1, on the reverse strand, counting down.
AGCTCGGCACATAGCTGGATATCTATGGTGTTTACAGGCCTCCTGGCTCCAGCCCCTAGCTCGGTACATAGCTGGATATCTATGGTGTTTACAGGCCTCCTGGCTCCAGCCCCTAGCTCGGCACATCGCTGGATATCTATGGTGTTTACAGGCCTCCTGGCTCCATCCCCTAGCTCGGTACATAGCTGGATATCAATGGTGTTTACAGGCCTCCTGGCTCCATCCCCTAGCTCGGTACATAGCTGGAAGCTGGATATCTATGGTGTTTAAAGGCCTCCTGGCTCCATCCCCTAGCTCGGCACATAGCTGGATATCTATGGTGTTTAAAGGCCTCCTGGCTCCATCCCCTAGCTCGGCACATAGCTGGATATCTATGGTGTTTAAAGGCCTCCTGGCTCCATCCCCTAGCTCGGCACATAGCTGGATATCTATGGTGTTTAAAGGCCTCCTGGCTCCATCCCCTAGCTCGGCACATAGCTAGATATCTATGGTGTTTACAGGCCTCCTGGCTCCATCCCCTAGCTCGGTACATAGCTGGAAGCTGGATATCTATGGTGTTTACAGGCCTCCTGGCTCCAGCCCCTAGCTCGGTACATCGCTGGATATCTATGGTGTTTACAGGCCTCCTGGCTCCAGCCCCTAGCTCGGTACATCGCTGGATATCTATGGTGTTTACAGGCCTCCTGGCTCCAGCCCCTAGCTCGGTACATCGCTGGATATCTATGGTGTTTACAGGCCTCCTGGCTCCAGCCCCTAGCTCGGTACATAGCTGGATATCTATGGTGTTTACAGGCCTCCTGGCTCCAGCCCCTAGCTCGGCACATAGCTGGATATCTATGGTGTTTACAGGCCTCCTGGCTCCAGCCCCTAGCTCGGCACATAGCTGGATATCTATGGTGTTTACAGGCCTCCTGACTCCATCCCCTAGCTCGGCAAATAGCTGGAAGCTGGATATCTATGGTGTTTACAGGCCTCCTGGCTCCAGCCCCTAGCTCGGCACATAGCTGGATATCTATGGTGTTTACAGGCCTCCTGGCTCCAGCCCCTAGCTCGGCACATAGCTGGATATCTATGGTGTTTACAGGCCTCCTGGCTCCAGCCCCTAGCTCGGCACATAGCTGGATATCTATGGTGTTTACAGGCCTCCTGGCTCCAGCCCCTAGCTCGGCACATAGCTGGAAGCTGGATATCTATGGTGTTTACAGGCCTCCTGACTCCATACCCTAGCTCGGCACATCGCTGGATATCTATGGTGTTTACAGGCCTCCTGACTCCATCCCCTAGCTCGGCACATCGCTGGATATCTATGGTGTTTACAGGCCTCCTGACTCCATCCCCTAGCTCGGTACATCGCTGGATATCTATGGTGTTTACAGGCCTCCTGGCTCCATCCCCTAGCTCGGCACATAGCTGGATATCTATGGTGTTTACAGGCCTCCTGGCTACAGCCCCTAGCTCGGCACATAGCTGGATATCTATGGTGTTTACAGGCCTCCTGGCTCCAGCTCCTAGCTCGGCACATAGCTGGATATCTATGGTGTTTACAGGCCTCCTGGCTCCAGCCCCTAGCTCGGCACATAGCTGGATATCTATGGTGTTTACAGGCCTCCTGACTCCAGCCCCTAGCTCGGCACATAGCTGGATATCTATGGTGTTTACAGGCCTCCTGGCTCCAGCCCCTAGCTCGGTACATAGCTGGATATCTATGGTGTTTACAGGCCTCCTGGCTCCAGCCCCTAGCTCGGCACATCGCTGGATATCTATGGTGTTTACAGGCCTCCTGGCTCCATCCCCTAGCTCGGTACATAGCTGGATATCAATGGTGTTTACAGGCCTCCTGGCTCCATCCCCTAGCTCGGTACATAGCTGGAAGCTGGATATCTATGGTGTTTAAAGGCCTCCTGGCTCCATCCCCTAGCTCGGCACATAGCTGGATATCTATGGTGTTTAAAGGCCTCCTGGCTCCATCCCCTAGCTCGGCACATAGCTGGATATCTATGGTGTTTAAAGGCCTCCTGGCTCCATCCCCTAGCTCGGCACATAGCTGGATATCTATGGTGTTTAAAGGCCTCCTGGCTCCATCCCCTAGCTCGGCACATAGCTAGATATCTATGGTGTTTACAGGCCTCCTGGCTCCATCCCCTAGCTCGGTACATAGCTGGAAGCTGGATATCTATGGTGTTTACAGGCCTCCTGGCTCCAGCCCCTAGCTCGGTACATCGCTGGATATCTATGGTGTTTACAGGCCTCCTGGCTCCAGCCCCTAGCTCGGTACATCGCTGGATATCTATGGTGTTTACAGGCCTCCTGGCTCCAGCCCCTAGCTCGGTACATCGCTGGATATCTATGGTGTTTACAGGCCTCCTGGCTCCAGCCCCTAGCTCGGTACATAGCTGGATATCTATGGTGTTTACAGGCCTCCTGGCTCCAGCCCCTAGCTCGGCACATAGCTGGATATCTATGGTGTTTACAGGCCTCCTGGCTCCAGCCCCTAGCTCGGCACATAGCTGGATATCTATGGTGTTTACAGGCCTCCTGACTCCAGCCCCTAGCTCGGTACATCGCTGGATATCTATGGTGTTTACAGGCCTCCTGGCTCCAGCCCCTAGCTCGGTACATAGCTGGATATCTATGGTGTTTACAGGCCTCCTGGCTCCAGCCCCTAGCTCGGCACATAGCTGGATATCTATGGTGTTTACAGGCCTCCTGGCTCCAGCCCCTAGCTCGGCACATAGCTGGATATCTATGGTGTTTACAGGCCTCCTGGCTCCAGCCCCTAGCTCGGCACATAGCTGGATATCTATGGTGTTTACAGGCCTCCTGGCTCCAGCCCCTAGCTCGGTACATCGCTGGATATCTATGGTGTTTACAGGCCTCCTGACTCCATCCCCTAGCTCGGCACATCGCTGGATATCTATGGTGTTTACAGGCCTCCTGGCTCCAGCCCCTAGCTCGGCACATAGCTGGATATCTATGGTGTTTACAGGCCTCCTGGCTCCAGCCCCTAGCTCGGCACATCGCTGGATATCTATGGTGTTTACAGGCCTCCTGGCTCCAGCCCCTAGCTCGGTACATCGCTGGATATCTATGGTGTTTACAGGCCTCCTGGCTCCAGCCCCTAGCTCGGCACATAGCTGGATATCTATGGTGTTTACAGGCCTCCTGGCTCCAGCCCCTAGCTCGGCACATAGCTGGATATCTATGGTGTTTACAGGCCTCCTGGCTCCAGCCCCTAGCTCGGCACATAGCTGGATATCTATGGTGTTTACAGGCCTCCTGGCTCCAGCCCCTAGCTCGGCACATAGCTGGATATCTATGGTGTTTACAGGCCTCCTGGCTCCAGCCCCTAGCTCGGCACATAGCTGGATATCTATGGTGTTTACAGGCCTCCTGGCTCCAGCCCCTAGCTCGGCACATAGCTGGATATCTATGGTGTTTACAGGCCTCCTGGCTCCAGCCCCTAGCTCGGCACATAGCTGGATATCTATGGTGTTTACAGGCCTCCTGGCTCCAGCCCCTAGCTCGGTACATAGCTGGATATCTATGGTGTTTACAGGCCTCCTGGCTCCAGCCCCTAGCTCGGCACATAGCTGGATATCTATGGTGTTTACAGGCCTCCTGGCTCCAGCCCCTAGCTCGGCACATAGCTGGATATCTATGATGTTTACAGGCCTCCTGGCTCCAGCCCCTAGCTCGGCACATAGCTGGATATCTATGGTGTTTACAGGCCTCCTGGCTCCAGCCCCTAGCTCGGCACATAGCTGGATATCTATGGTGTTTACAGGCCTCCTGGCTCCAGCCCCTAGCTCGGCACATAGCTGGATATCTATGGTGTTTACAGGCCTCCTGGCTCCAGCCCCTAGCTCGGCACATAGCTGGATATCTATGGTGTTTACAGGCCTCCTGACTCCATCCCCTAGCTCGGCACATAGCTGGAAGCTGGATATCTATGGTGTTTACAGGCCTCCTGGCTCCAGCCCCTAGCTCGGCACATAGCTGGATATCTATGGTGTTTACAGGCCTCCTGGCTCCAGCCCCTAGCTCGGCACATAGCTGGATATCTATGGTGTTTACAGGCCTCCTGGCTCCAGCCCCTAGCTCGGCACATAGCTGGATATCTATGGTGTTTACAGGCCTCCTGGCTCCAGCCCCTAGCTCGGCACATAGCTGGAAGCTGGATATCTATGGTGTTTACAGGCCTCCTGACTCCATACCCTAGCTCGGCACATCGCTGGATATCTATGGTGTTTACAGGCCTCCTGACTCCATCCCCTAGCTCGGCACATCGCTGGATATCTATGGTGTTTACAGGCCTCCTGACTCCATCCCCTAGCTCGGTACATCGCTGGATATCTATGGTGTTTACAGGCCTCCTGGCTCCATCCCCTAGCTCGGCACATAGCTGGATATCTATGGTGTTTACAGGCCTCCTGACTCCAGCCCCTAGCTCGGCACATAGCTGGATATCTATGGTGTTTACAGGCCTCCTGGCTCCAGCCCCTAGCTCGGTACATAGCTGGATATCTATGGTGTTTACAGGCCTCCTGGCTCCAGCCCCTAGCTCGGCACATCGCTGGATATCTATGGTGTTTACAGGCCTCCTGGCTCCATCCCCTAGCTCGGTACATAGCTGGATATCAATGGTGTTTACAGGCCTCCTGGCTCCATCCCCTAGCTCGGTACATAGCTGGAAGCTGGATATCTATGGTGTTTAAAGGCCTCCTGGCTCCATCCCCTAGCTCGGCACATAGCTGGATATCTATGGTGTTTAAAGGCCTCCTGGCTCCATCCCCTAGCTCGGCACATAGCTGGATATCTATGGTGTTTAAAGGCCTCCTGGCTCCATCCCCTAGCTCGGCACATAGCTGGATATCTATGGTGTTTAAAGGCCTCCTGGCTCCATCCCCTAGCTCGGCACATAGCTAGATATCTATGGTGTTTACAGGCCTCCTGGCTCCATCCCCTAGCTCGGTACATAGCTGGAAGCTGGATATCTATGGTGTTTACAGGCCTCCTGGCTCCAGCCCCTAGCTCGGTACATCGCTGGATATCTATGGTGTTTACAGGCCTCCTGGCTCCAGCCCCTAGCTCGGTACATCGCTGGATATCTATGGTGTTTACAGGCCTCCTGGCTCCAGCCCCTAGCTCGGTACATCGCTGGATATCTATGGTGTTTACAGGCCTCCTGGCTCCAGCCCCTAGCTCGGTACATAGCTGGATATCTATGGTGTTTACAGGCCTCCTGGCTCCAGCCCCTAGCTCGGCACATAGCTGGATATCTATGGTGTTTACAGGCCTCCTGGCTCCAGCCCCTAGCTCGGCACATAGCTGGATATCTATGGTGTTTACAGGCCTCCTGACTCCAGCCCCTAGCTCGGTACATCGCTGGATATCTATGGTGTTTACAGGCCTCCTGGCTCCAGCCCCTAGCTCGGTACATAGCTGGATATCTATGGTGTTTACAGGCCTCCTGGCTCCAGCCCCTAGCTCGGCACATAGCTGGATATCTATGGTGTTTACAGGCCTCCTGGCTCCAGCCCCTAGCTCGGCACATAGCTGGATATCTATGGTGTTTACAGGCCTCCTGGCTCCAGCCCCTAGCTCGGCACATAGCTGGATATCTATGGTGTTTACAGGCCTCCTGGCTCCAGCCCCTAGCTCGGTACATCGCTGGATATCTATGGTGTTTACAGGCCTCCTGACTCCATCCCCTAGCTCGGCACATCGCTGGATATCTATGGTGTTTACAGGCCTCCTGGCTCCAGCCCCTAGCTCGGCACATAGCTGGATATCTATGGTGTTTACAGGCCTCCTGGCTCCAGCCCCTAGCTCGGCACATCGCTGGATATCTATGGTGTTTACAGGCCTCCTGGCTCCAGCCCCTAGCTCGGTACATCGCTGGATATCTATGGTGTTTACAGGCCTCCTGGCTCCAGCCCCTAGCTCGGCACATAGCTGGATATCTATGGTGTTTACAGGCCTCCTGGCTCCATCCCCTAGCTCGGTACATAGCTGGATATCAATGGTGTTTACAGGCCTCCTGGCTCCATCCCCTAGCTCGGTACATAGCTGGAAGCTGGATATCTATGGTGTTTAAAGGCCTCCTGGCTCCATCCCCTAGCTCGGCACATAGCTGGATATCTATGGTGTTTAAAGGCCTCCTGGCTCCATCCCCTAGCTCGGCACATAGCTGGATATCTATGGTGTTTAAAGGCCTCCTGGCTCCATCCCCTAGCTCGGCACATAGCTGGATATCTATGGTGTTTAAAGGCCTCCTGGCTCCATCCCCTAGCTCGGCACATAGCTAGATATCTATGGTGTTTACAGGCCTCCTGGCTCCATCCCCTAGCTCGGTACATAGCTGGAAGCTGGATATCTATGGTGTTTACAGGCCTCCTGGCTCCAGCCCCTAGCTCGGTACATCGCTGGATATCTATGGTGTTTACAGGCCTCCTGGCTCCAGCCCCTAGCTCGGTACATCGCTGGATATCTATGGTGTTTACAGGCCTCCTGGCTCCAGCCCCTAGCTCGGTACATCGCTGGATATCTATGGTGTTTACAGGCCTCCTGGCTCCAGCCCCTAGCTCGGTACATAGCTGGATATCTATGGTGTTTACAGGCCTCCTGGCTCCAGCCCCTAGCTCGGCACATAGCTGGATATCTATGGTGTTTACAGGCCTCCTGGCTCCAGCCCCTAGCTCGGCACATAGCTGGATATCTATGGTGTTTACAGGCCTCCTGACTCCAGCCCCTAGCTCGGTACATCGCTGGATATCTATGGTGTTTACAGGCCTCCTGGCTCCAGCCCCTAGCTCGGTACATAGCTGGATATCTATGGTGTTTACAGGCCTCCTGGCTCCAGCCCCTAGCTCGGCACATAGCTGGATATCTATGGTGTTTACAGGCCTCCTGGCTCCAGCCCCTAGCTCGGCACATAGCTGGATATCTATGGTGTTTACAGGCCTCCTGGCTCCAGCCCCTAGCTCGGCACATAGCTGGATATCTATGGTGTTTACAGGCCTCCTGGCTCCAGCCCCTAGCTCGGTACATCGCTGGATATCTATGGTGTTTACAGGCCTCCTGACTCCATCCCCTAGCTCGGCACATCGCTGGATATCTATGGTGTTTACAGGCCTCCTGGCTCCAGCCCCTAGCTCGGCACATAGCTGGATATCTATGGTGTTTACAGGCCTCCTGGCTCCAGCCCCTAGCTCGGCACATCGCTGGATATCTATGGTGTTTACAGGCCTCCTGGCTCCAGCCCCTAGCTCGGTACATCGCTGGATATCTATGGTGTTTACAGGCCTCCTGGCTCCAGCCCCTAGCTCGGCACATAGCTGGATATCTATGGTGTTTACAGGCCTCCTGGCTCCAGCCCCTAGCTCGGCACATAGCTGGATATCTATGATGTTTACAGGCCTCCTGGCTCCAGCCCCTAGCTCGGCACATAGCTGGATATCTATGGTGTTTACAGGCCTCCTGGCTCCAGCCCCTAGCTCGGTACATAGCTGGATATCTATGGTGTTTACAGGCCTCCTGGCTCCAGCCCCTAGCTCGGCACATAGCTGGATATCTATGGTGTTTACAGGCCTCCTGGCTCCAGCCCCTAGCTCGGCACATAGCTGGATATCTATGGTGTTTACAGGCCTCCTGGCTCCAGCCCCTAGCTCGGCACATAGCTGGATATCTATGGTGTTTACAGGCCTCCTGGCTCCAGCCCCTAGCTCGGTACATAGCTGGATATCTATGGTGTTTACAGGCCTCCTGGCTCCAGCCCCTAGCTCGGCACATAGCTGGATATCTATGGTGTTTACAGGCCTCCTGGCTCCAGCCCCTAGCTCGGCACATAGCTGGATATCTATGATGTTTACAGGCCTCCTGGCTCCAGCCCCTAGCTCGGCACATAGCTGGATATCTATGGTGTTTACAGGCCTCCTGGCTCCAGCCCCTAGCTCGGTACATAGCTGGATATCTATGGTGTTTACAGGCCTCCTGGCTCCAGCCCCTAGCTCGGCACATAGCTGGATATCTATGGTGTTTACAGGCCTCCTGGCTCCAGCCCCTAGCTCGGCACATAGCTGGAAATCTACAGTGCATTCGGAAAGTATTCAGATCCCTTGACTTTTTCCACATTTTGTTACATTACAGCCTTATTCTAAAATGGATTAAATTAGTCCTTTAGGTGCCTTTTGGCAAACTCCAAGCAGGCTATCATGTGCCTTTTACTGAGGAGTGGCTTACGTCTGGCCACTCTACCATAAAGGCCTGATTGGCGGAGTGCTGCAGAGATGGTTGTCCTGCTGGAAGGCTCTCCCATCTCCACAGAGGAACTCTGGAGCTCTGTCAGAGTGACCATCCGGTTCTTGGTTACCTCCCTGACCAAGGCCCGCCTCCCCCGATTGCTCAGTTTGGCCGGGCGGCCAGCTCTAGGAAGAGCCTTGGTGGTTCTAAACTTATTCCATTTAAGAATGACGGAGGCCACTGTGTTCTTGGGGACCTTCGATGCTGCAGAAATGTTTTTGTGCCCTTCCCCAGACCCGTGCCTCGACACAATCCTGTCTCTGAGCTCTAAGGTTTTTGCGCTGACATGTACAGTTAACTGTGGGACCTTATATAGGGAGGTATGTGCCTTTCCAAATCATGTCCAATCAATTAAATTTACCACAGGTGGACTCCAATCAAGTTGTAGAAACATCTCAAGGATGATCAATGGAAACAGGATGCACCTGAGCTCAATCTCGAGTCTCATAGCAAAGGGTCTGAATACTTATTTAAATAAGGTATTTATGTTTTATTATTTTTAATACATTTGCAAAAACTTCTAAAAACCTGTTTTTGCTTTGTCATTATGGGGTATTTTGTGTAGATGAGGAAAAAATGTCATATAATAAATTTTAGAATAAGGCTGTAACGTAACAAAATGTGGAAAAAGTAAAGGGGTCTGAATACTTTCCGAATGCACTGTATATTTTTTTACAGGCCTCTAGGCTCCAGCCCCTAGCTTGGTACATAGCTGGTTATCTATGACTTTTAACAGGCCTCCAGACTACAGCCACTAATGTCTACACAGGCCACTAGCCACACTGTTTGTGACTGAGAGCTCTCTGTTCTGTCTAGCATTTCTAAACCCCACTCACTCACACGAGAGGGTAAAAAATGGGCAGATTAGGCAGGGATTTAGCTTAGTGCAAGAGTAAACAGAAGTCACTGGGCACAATGAACAACAAGCCTATTGAAAGAAAGCTCTTTCTTTAGTTTAGAGTGAGTAGCAGCTCTGAGAGGAGAGAGCAGAGAGCACACAGACAGGCAGTAGTTTGACAGCTGATGGTGAAGAGGCCTTGGCCTTATCTGCTGCTGCTGAGCAACACACACACACCAATAGGAAACAATGGTCTGTCCTCGCCTTAATTAAAAACAACAGAATGGTTTCCCGTGGTGAGTCAGAGACTTCCTGAATGAGCGAGCATGAGGACAGGCAAGCAGGCACCCATGAACCCCCACCCACACACCCAGCCACACACACAGGCTTGTTGGACCCCTAACTAAGCCAATCAGTAGGGATGGGAATATGCGATCTTGACAGGTAGCAAAAAGATGGATGCACCTGCACCATTCACAAACTTCTGACCCCCTTCTAGGAAAACAATGCACTAAAATTCACTGACTTTTTACTAAAGATAATAGAACTAGTGGAGCTGATATCAGATAGTTATTTGTCTCAACATATGTCAATTTCATCACTTAGCAGGCACTCTTACACAGAGCAACTTGCAGTAGTGAGTGCATTCATTTCATACTTTCATTTTCTCCTTACTGGTCACCCATGGGAATCGGACCCACAACCCTGGTGTTGCAAGCCTCATGCTCTACCAACTGAGCCACACGGGACTATATCAGACAGATACATTTTCTGAAAGGGCATCTGTCTCTTACAAATACAAAAACCCGCCTTACTGCAACCCCACACACATAACTCGCTCCTGGGACACCAATCAGCAGTTGTTTCAGAACAGCCACATTCATCCAGTGCCTTAAAGGCTTTACAGCCCCAGAGGCCATGCATTTATGGAGACACTGAAACGAGAGTAGTCTCCATCTAGGGATACACATCATTATTTCTAAAGACATGCTATGCTGTGTGTCTGGCTCTCTCTGCATGCCTCTGTGACATGTCCTATACATTCCTGTGTAATCTGATGTAGATCCCCCCTAACCCCTCTCAAACAGGGTAAAGATGGCTCCAAACTGCATCTAGTGATAATCATCTCCCCTACACAAACTCTACCAAGTCTCTGAGTTATGTTTGTCTCTTGAATCAACAGAGAAAGGGAGAGAGAAATTGAGAAAGAAAGAGAGGAGGGGGAGAGAGCGTGAGAGAGGGGGAGAGAGAGAAATGGAGGAGTACAAAGAAAACGCAGCTAATAAATGTACTTGGCCATTGGCTAAAACCATTAGCACACTGGCCAGACCTTACCTCAGGTTACTCGTTTTCAATGTACTCCTCCATTTGATAGATTAGCTGTGGAAAGGACCGGAGAAAGCAATGGCGAAAGACCCAAGGAGGTTGCCCCACCAAGGCGTAGCCTCTCAGGGCACCCCCCCCCCCCCCGGGTGTATAGATGTCCTACGGGCAGCAGCACAATTTTACTGCTGGGCAGAGTCTCAACTAATTAGAATAAACCAAAGCTGGAGTGTCTCTCCTTTGGCACTGGACTTCAAAGAAGAAGAAGAGGAGTTGGAGGAGGTAGAGGGCATTATGTCTGATTTCAGCAAGTCTATCCAGTATGTTCAGTTAGCTAGTTTCAAGTATCATGCCAAACTAATAACTTTCACATGGTTTTCTGCAACATACAGCTAGTACTGTACAACTACAATAACTAAATTTCATCAAATTCACACAAGTCTACCACCATAGAGATGAATCCGCTAAATGTGCCAAACAAACATTAAACATGAACTCTCATGAGCTGAACTCACCTGGCAGCCTCTCTTCTCAATCTCTGTGATGCACTTCTCGATGAGCAGGGGCACCATGAGTCCTGAGTTCTCCCTCTCCACCACCCTCCAGGCCTCCACCCCAAACATCTGTCGCTCCCGGTCCCCATCGTAGCCTCCGTCCAGGGAGTTCTGCCAATGCTCCATCAGGTTCAGCTTCACGTAGATCAGGCCTCGTGGCTCCAGCTTCACGGCCAGCTGATGACTCCTGGTCACCCTGAAGAGAGCCGGTAGCACCACAGTGCCATGACAGCACACACGGTTCTTCTTGGGTGTGGGGTCCCAGCTGAACACCACTAGCTTCAGGTGCTGGGCGTTCTCCAGCTCGATGTTGAAGGTGTGGTCCATGTCTAGGAAGGTGGTCCGGCAGGTGAGCAGGGCAGTGCGCGCCTTGTTGACCGAGTCTACCTGGATGGCGCAGTAGACGTCCCGGGAGTCGACACGTGGCGGCTTGAGGTCCTCAGCGCCGTAGAAGTGCAGGCTCATCAGGCCTGAGATGTATTGGGTGCACTTGGGCTGTTCTGTGAAGGCGTAGTGGCGGAACGCGTCAATGTCTAGTTCTGTGCCGTGCAGCTTGGAGCTGCCACCTCCTCCTGTTACTCCTCCTGCTCCTGTTCTCTCTCCTCCTCCAGTGGCTGGGTCTTTCTCTTTCTCCTTCCCCTTGCCTCCCTTGACCTCTGAGGACCTGTGCTTCCCAGACTTGGCCACCAGTTCTGGGGAGTCCCCGTCACTGAGGTAGCCCCCCTTGCTAGCCGACATGGAGGTCCCGCTGCTCTTCTTCTTGCTGTAACTTTGCTGCGTCGACACACTGCTGTCCAAGTGATACCTCGAGATCACATTACGGCTGGCGGCCGCCCCCTGCCCGCCTCCTGGGGACAACCTGGGAGGAGCTGAGCCTGGTTCTGACCCACTATTGGTTTTGGGACACTGGGTCCTTGTCTCTGATTGGCTGCTCGCGCTGGCTCCGTTACCGCTGGTGTTGTTGTTGTTGCTAGGGATCCCTTTGACGCTGAGCTTGCGGCTGAGTTCCGGAAGCTTCTTCATCTTCATGGAGAGTTTCCTGACGGTGCGCGGGGACTTGATCTTGTCCGGGAATGACCAGTTGAGGGAGCTTCCCTTCTTAGCAGGGTTGGGGCTGGAGGGAGGCGAGAAGCCGGGTGTGGCCAGGTCAGGGCCTTCTGCTGCAGTGGGAACAACAAGGACAGACAGAGAGAGAGAGAGAGAGAGAGAGAGAGAGAGAGAGAGAGAGAGAGAGAGAGAGAGAGAGAGAGAGAGAGAGAGAGAGAGAGAGAGAGAGAGAGAGAGAGAGAGAGAGAGAGAGAGAGAGAGAGAGAGAGAGAGAGAGAGAGAGAGAGAGAGAGAGAGAGAGAGAGAGAGAGAGAGAGAGAGAGAGAGAGAGAGAGAGAGAGAGAGAGAGAGAGAGAGAGAGAGAGAGAGAGAGAGAGAGAGAGAGAGAGAGAGAGAGAGACCATGTTGAAACTCACAGAGGTCACCAGAGAAAATACACTAAGATAGACACAACACTCAACCTTTAGATACTAAAGAAGGGTACTGGGAAGATTTATTGAAGGTTAAACAAATCTAAATTGAATTATGTATATGTAATAGTTTTTAGACGGCTGACAGTTAGACAGGGGTTGACATGAGACTAACATGGGACTAAATTCAACTGCTTTACATCATCAGCAATAGCTTGCATTCCAGACCAGACCATAACAAACTTCACCATTGAAAAAATATTTCAGTTGTTAGCTAAGAATGAACTCCTGTGATGTGGTTAACTAAATTAAATGCTAAGTAAATTCTAGATTACGGTAGATCTTATTAGCAAAGGTGTGAGCGAGCCAGGTCTCTGAAGCAAATTGTTACACAAAGAGGAATTAGACACTTCTGCTTCAGGGCTCAAGGCTAACATTGCTGAAGGGAGAACCCATTACTGACACATCCATTCAATGGTATGCATCTACAAGTTGCCTAAATTACACTCAGGAATGTTAGAGCCTGGAGAGAAGCTCCTAACCAGTAGTCTTATGTCCAGAGTGAGAGTCGAAAGCCTCTGAACCAGTAGCCTGGGGCCAGAGTGAGAGTCTAGTAGAAAGAAAGCCTCTGAAGTGGGACTGAATTTGGGAGCTCCTTCTCAGATCTTTCCCCCAAGGCACTGTCCTTCAGCGGGCTCTGCCTGCTTCCATGATCCATCCATCCATCCAGCTATACTCTGTTTCTACAACAACAACCCCTCTTGCGCCAAACTATTCAAATAATTTGTTTCAGTAGAAGTTTGTCAGGTTAAACGAATCCATCTGGCCTTCCCCAGCAGCGAGCCAGCACCAGGTGGGGTGGACAGAGAGGACATGGACCGGACAGCCCTCACCCTCCAGCCTGAGGCCAGGCCAGCTACAGTTTAGATGACTGAAGTGTCCCGCTGGTCCCCCGACGGGATTATTGAGCCCATTTCAAACGGAGAAGAGCACTTTTCCTAATAGGATTTCCTCCTTTGCTAACCTTTCCCTTTTTCTATCCTCTCCCCTTTTCACACATGACAGGGAAATATCATCAGCTTCAAGGGACAGAATGTCCAAAACATGTAACATGGCTGAGGTAACTCATTTATATATTGTACAGAACCAAAATCACTCTGTATCACCACCATTTTAAGAGAACGGTATGATTTGGTGTACTGCAGTACCAGTAGTATCTACATTCATGGCCTTCCAAGACAATAAGTCAGTAACTAGTACAACAAAAACTTTCTTTAATTTCTTCAACATTCAGTTACTTTTTGAGCACAATTCTGTCACAGTTGAATATTTCAGCAATAAGGCCAGAGGAGTTGTGGTATATGGCCAATATACCACGGCTAAGGCCTGTTCTTATGCACGACAAAACGCTGAGTATATTGGCCATTTATCACAAACCCCAGAGGTGCCTTATTGCTATTATAAACTGGTTACCAACGTAATTAGATCAGTAAAACTAAACGTTTTGTCATACCCATGGTTTACGGTCTGATATACCATGGCTTTCAGCCAATCAGAATTCAGGGATCAAACCACACAGTTGAATTTAAGACATTAAATCACTCCAAAACACGCTACAATGTGCTTATTCTCTATTTACAGTTATCACTTGCGTATCATTTTCAGTTTTCTGTTTTCAAACCGCAAGTTCCTCCACACTGCTGAAACAAAGAAGTGATTCTGTTGGCTATTCATTGTGGAGAGCAAAGGAGAGGGAAAGGGAGAGAGAAGGAGAGTAAAAGAGAGGAAGGAGAATATAGAAGAAAGAGAGATAGAGGAAAAGAGAGTTAAAGAGCGAGAGGCAGAGAAAAAAAAAGCAAAGAGAAAGAGAGAGAGAGCACAGAAGAGGGTAGCATGACCTGCCAACATCCCCTGCTCTATTTTCAGAGGGGCCTGCTGTGCTATTCTGGAGAGAGAGGTAAGAGGGATGCAGGGAGGGGGTAGGGGAGGTGTCGGAGGGTGTAGCGAGGGGGTAAGAGGGATGCAGGGAGGGGGAAGAGGAGGTGTCGGAGGGTGTAGCGAGGGGGTAAGAGGGATGCAGGGAGGGGGAAGAGGAGGTGTCGGAGGGTGTAGCGAGGGGGTAAGATGGATGCAGGGAGGGGGAAGAGGAGGTGTCGGAGGGTGTAGCGAGGGGGTAAGAGGGATGCAGGGAGGGGGAAGAGGAGGTGTCGGAGGGTGTAGCGAGGGGGTAAGATGGAGGCAGGGAGGGGGAAGAGGAGGTGTCGGAGGGTGTAGCGAGGGGGTAAGAGGGATGCAGGGAGGGGGAAGAGGAGGTGTCGGAGGGTGTAGCGAGGGGGTAAGAGGGATGCAGGGAGGGGGAAGAGGAGGTGTCGGAGGGTGTAGCGAGGGGGTAAGAGGGATGCAGGGAGGGGGAAGAGGAGGTGTCGGAGGGTGTAGCGAGGGGGTAAGATGGATGCAGGGAGGGGGAAGAGGAGGTGTCGGAGGGTGTAGCGAGGGGGTAAGAGGGATGCAGGGAGGGGGAAGAGGAGGTGTCGGAGGGTGTAGCGAGGGGGTAAGATGGAGGCAGGGAGGGGGAAGAGGAGGTGTCGGAGGGTGTAGCGAGGGGGTAAGAGGGATGCAGGGAGGGGGAAGAGGAGGTGTCGGAGGGTGTAGCGAGGGGGTAAGATGGAGGCAGGGAGGGGGAAGAGGAGGTGTCGGAGGGTGTAGCGAGGGGGTAAGAGGGATGCAGGGAGGGGGAAGAGGAGGTGTCGGAGGGTGTAGCGAGGGGATAAGATGAAGGCAGGGAAGGGGAAGAGGAGGTGTCGGAGGGTGTAGCGAGGGGGTAAGATGGAGGCAGGGAGGGGGAAGAGGAGGTGTCGGAGGGTGTAGCGAGGGGGTAAGAGGGAGGCAGGGAGGGGGAAGAGGAGGTGTCGGAGGGTGTAGCGAGGGGGTAAGAGGGATGCAGGGAGGGGGAAGAGGAGGTGTCGGAGGGTGTAGCGAGGGGGTAAGAGGGATGCAGGGAGGGGGAAGAGGAGGTGTCGGAGGGTGTAGCGAGGGGGTAAGATGGAGGCAGGGAGGGGGAAGAGGAGGTGTCGGAGGGTGTAGCGAGGGGGTAAGATGGAGGCACGGAGGGGGAAGAGGAAATGTCGGAGGGTGTAGCGAGGGGGTAAGATGGAGGCAGCAGTAGGGCAGAGTGGGTTGCTGCATGCATGAAGAGGGGCAGACAGAAGACGAGAGGGGGGGGGAAGGGGGTATGGGGGGGGGGGGACAAAGGCACTCCTTGTACTGCGAATCAGAGGCCTGGCCAGTGAAAGGGGGTGTTATCTGACATTCCATAATAAACCATGTTTAGCCTCCATCCCCTTCCTTAGGCTGCTGAATATAAATCCCTGTTAGCTAGTGGTTCCTGACAATAACAAATACCAGCACACAGAGGTGGAAAGGGGGAGAGAGCCGGACCAAAGGTGCAAAATACCTCTGGAAGAAGTGCCAAACAACATCTAGGGTGGGTCCCAGATACTGAGGTTTAGGTTTCGCCAAACTCACATGCCTTCAGAAGGTACTGAAACAACTGGAACAAATTTTTTGACCAATCAACTTTCAAAATCTCCTATAATAAAGGTAAATTACTTGTAAAGCAAATGTATGTTCAAATGTATTGTCTGATTTTATGTCCGTTTTCAGATTAGTACATGATGTGGAAATGTATTTGGCAATTATCCTAAATCTAATGGTTTGAACAGAACCCTCATCCACAACAGCCAACTGAGTTAAATCTGGTGGATATAACATTTACCAAGTAGAATAATATTACCTTTAAAACAAATCCAATGACTACTGTGCTGTTCTCCATAGTTCCCTCACTATTCACAACGTCAGAGAGAAAGAGAGGGACAGACACTCAACACCCTCTACCTGAGGATCAGGGGAACTGTTTTATACTTAATCCCCGGGGGATGTTCATAGGGTCAAAGGGCAAAGGGTTGCATTCCGCACGCTGGAACCGGAGCTGGGTGACCAGTGTCGCCCCCATACACCCCCCTCTCCCTTATGACCCCCAAGGCCCACCCCGGGCAGACTGTCACTGACACCCTTCTAACAAAGAAAAGGAATTTATGGCCCTTGATTGCCTTTAATAACGTTCTGGGCCCAGAGAGGTGCTAAGCGAGAGAGCGGTGTGTGTGTGTGTGTGTGTGTGTGCGTGTGTGTGTGTGTGTGTGTGTGTGTGTGTGTGTGTGTGTGTGTGTGTGTGTGTGTGTGTGTGTGTGTGTGTGTGTGTGGAAGGAGTGTGTGTATGTGTGTGTGTGTGTGTGTGTATATGTGTGTGGGCATAAAGAGAGACTGTGTGGGGGGGGGGGGGGCATGGTATGTGTGAATATGGCAGTGTGAGAAAGTTATTGTGTTCTGTAACAGTAACTGTGTGTGTATGAGTGTACTTCCTCTGACATAAGGTGATAGGAGACAAAGTTGATGTCCTTAATTACCCCTAGGCAATTCCACGGTAACATAGTCTCATTTACTTGAAGAACAGCACAGATGCTAAGTTTGATAACAGAATGATGGTGTGTGCTGTTTGTGCTGTCATTCTGTTACCAAACCTTGCATCTGCACTTTTCTTCAAGTAAATCTGTTTTTGCACCATTTTCTGTGGAAATTGTCAAAGCTGCAATATGTAACTTTTTGTGCGACCCAACCAAATTCACATAGAAATGTTCCCATTCTTAAGTTTAGTTTTTGCATCTTTTACTTTCGGTTTGGTACACCAGCATCAAACAGCTGAAAATACAATATTTTTGGTTATTGAAAATATATTTCACAGCGGTTTAGATGGTACAATGATTTTTTACACTTGCTTGTTTTGTCACATAAACTGAAATTAGGCAAACTATTAACATTTTTCAACCAAAAAATAATAATAATAATAATCAAAATTAAAAAAATATATAAAAAAACATTTTCAACCAGGAAATGGATGAACGATTTCTGCATATTGCAGTCCTTGTGCATAGAGTTGTATGGTTTGTTTAAAGTTATATTTTGGCATTGAAGCCCTTCATCTACTTCCCCAAAATCAGATGAACTCATGGATTAGCAACATGCATGCCCCGGCCACCTAAAGATCTGTCTTTTTCAACCATCTATTTCCTGTGTTTGAGTGGTCCAAAATCCCTTGTCACTTAAATCTCGCTGGATAGATTGCTTTCATTTTACTCCTGAGACTCTCATACTCTTGCTTGTGCCTGTCGTTATTCCCATTAACGTTACGACCGCGTAAATGTTTGGAATGACCTGTCAAACACAACCCGGTAATGGCTGAAATGGGCTCAATGGAATACATCATCTCTCCGTTGAATCTATAAGAGCATCAAAGCTTCGTCTGAGATTTAACGCCTCATCGACACTTACATCACAAGAAAGAGAAGAGACTTTTATTTTGATGGGTGTACATTCTTTGGTGGAATTTTAAAAAGTAATAATTTAATACAGTTGAAATGCTTACAAATTAGTTGCACTGAAATGAAAGCAACTTCTGAAAATTAACACTCTGATTATAGTGATAGTATGTCTGATTTTGCAAACAATGTAAAGTATGTATAGATAGGTGTAATCTAGAGCCAAGCGTGTTGACTTGTTATCTGAGGGTATCCTGCTATTGACACATTTGTTGAATAATGCAACAGAATTTGACAACAACAGTAATTAATAAAGCAGTCTAGACAGTGCAGATAGGCCTAGACCAATCAATCAATTAAATGTATTTATAAAGCCTTTTTAACATCAGTCGATGTCACAAAGTGATATACAGAAACCCAGCCTAAACCCCAAACAGCAAGCAATGCAGACAGCACATTGTTGGTGTTGCAACCCTGTTCCACCCCTTTATGTTAATGTATTAATACATGCAAATACACCCAGTGTATTTATGCAAATGCTGCACATATAACTTTATTTTAACACAAAATATATATAAAAATACCTGATAGCATTAGAAAATGTAAATATGAGTGCATTCTAAGAAAAAAAAGTGATATTTGACATTAAATTGAACACCTGAATTCCCAACAAAATTCTTGAACTTCATTCATTATTTGTCCATGCCAGTAAAATGTTTAATATGCTATAATTCTTTATTTAACTAGGCAAGTCAGTTAAGAACAAATTCTTATTTGCAATGACGGCCTAGGAACAGTGGGTTAACTGTCTTGTTCAGGGGCAGAACGACAGTATCTTCATATATTGTCCAACTGTTGCATGTATTACAACTGTTTTTAGAACATTTTAACAATTTTGATGACTGTTGCTACATGGATACCATTTGTATGTCTCTGCATCCAGTTTGAAAGAAGTTAGAGGTAGTTTCGCGAGCCAATGCTAACTGCGCTAATGCTAGCTAGCAATTGCGCTAACGCTAGTTAGCAACTTCCTTCAAACTGCACACAGAGCCATAAAAATGGCATCCACGGATTAATCTGACTCTGGGGAAGTAGATAATGGCTTTCATTGCCAAAATCTCAAAATATCCCTTCAACTTTGCAATCATAGTTTTTTTGGGGCATACATTTTAAAGTGAAAAACTGCCCTCCCCCTGCAAACTCTCACACACTCATTATAGACAAAAACAGAGAAGGAAAGAGAGTTCTCTAGTGCACTGTTCTCTGGCACCCTATTCTCTAGTGCACTGCTTTCGACCAGGGCCCATAGGTCTCTGATCAAAGTAGTGCACTGTATAGGGAATAGGCTGCAATTTGGAACACAGTCAGAGACACTGTATTGGTGTCTCTCCTCTCCTTGAGGCCTAAATCATTCAGTGCTGGAATCCTTTCAGAGGCCACAGCAGCCAAGGGAGGTGTTTCATTACAATAGTGAACAAATATAGTATGGTGACCAAATATAGTATACGTCCCCTATTCCCTACAGTGCACCACTGAACTACTTTTGACCATTACCCTATGGGCCTTATAGTGTACTAAATAGGAAACAGGGTGCCATTTGGGATACACACATAGCCAGGCATGGTAGGCAGGCCCTATGCTTTCTATACTCCCAATAGCACAACAACATGGCTACCTGCCAACGCAGACTGTCTTGCTCTCTATGTAGACTAAGGCTACTGCCACAGGCATTCCAACTCAGCCCAGAGATCCTCTGTATCTCCAACAACAGTGTGTGTGTGTGTGTGTGTGTGTGTGTGTGTGTGTGTGTGTGTGTGTGTGTGTGTGTGTGTGTGTGTGTGTGTGTGTGTGTGTGTGTGTGTGTGTGTGTGTGTGTGTGTGTGTGTGTGTATATTTTCACTCTTGTGATCCAAAATGAATGAAATGATCCTTCATTTACTGCAGTGCTTCACTTTTGCAGGCTGATCCGATCCAAACAACCATAAAAATAGCTCTGATCACATTTGACCCCATAGGCCCAACTTCCAGATTTCCTGTCCAGGCGCTATGGGAACACACACCTGCCTCTACATGCTCTCTATAGTCCATTCGTCATTATCCTCCATACAAACACAGCATTCAGCCAGACAAAGGAGCAGTCAATGACAGCCCTATGAGGAGTCTAGGGTGTATCCGGTTAGGAAAAAGAACCAACCAACCAGCCGGACAGAAAGACAGAGATAGTAGGTCTAGTGTTGAACTGGGTCATTCTAATCTAACGTGCATAAATTAATTATTATTCAACAGACACTCTTATTATTCAAAGCCAGTAACAAAGTGTTATCCATTTTTAGCCACTTGTAATGAAGTAGCCCTCTGTGCTAGCGGGTTTGGCTCGTAGTGAAGAGAGGATTGAGACTTTATAAAGGAGAAGAGGAGGAGGGTGATAGGATGTAGTCATCACAAAAACCTGAAAAAGAAGTAGGACACTATAGTTCCCCACTCCATTCTTCTATCCCCCTTTTATTCTAATCTAGGGCCTTCTTTTACAGGCTGCATGTGGACAATATGGCGCTACTGAATGCAGTGATCATACTACCCCCATGTCTGTTCCTCCCTGTAGCCTGTGGCAAGTAGATTGAGTGACAGGTCTCCATTACTCCCTGTGGGGAGAGGGGTGAAACAATTCCATGACCAGTCAGTCAGCCAGTTAGTCACTCACGACTAGAAGGCCAAATCACACAGCACAGCAGACATTTGTCCTTTAAACTTAAGTTCTCAACCTTACCTCCCCTCCCAATAGCCCCACCAACCAGCTAATAGTACACCCTGCTTAACCGTGTTGTCTTAAGGGTCAAAAATGACCCCCCACTATGTTTAAGAGCAGAGAAAAAACCCTAAATTATATTTTTTCAATTTGAAATTGGATTACTTTTCCTAGAGTGACCCCAACATTAGAAAAAGTGAAACATCGCCTTTGTTCTTATTTCCATGAAAGCTGTACACCACCAGGGTACAAAGATTGTCTTAGGGTCATTTTTGACATGGCAGTTTAAAAATAATTTACACACCACAAAAAACACAACGACAGACACACACACACACACAATGAGAAATTGAGATTATGTGTGCTACTGATGAACTCAGACAAAACTAAAACGTTCTTGTGCATGTGCACCATCTCCCCTCCATGACCCCACACATGACTCAAGTTCACAGACAAAATGAACAAAATTTCAGACAAAATAAACATTTCTTAAAAGCATTGTTTACTAATGGGGAATGTAGTCAGAGGCTATAAAGGTGCTGCAGATGACAGTCCCCCCAGTTCTCTCTTTGCTGAAGCCATGATTCTCAGTGCACAACAGGTTGTAGATCAGATTTTTTCAGATGTCCAGGAGGAACAAGAGAACAATGATTTAGAAGAGTAGGTATCTGAAGAAGAAGATGGGTGTAGAATACAACCCAGAGCACGATGCATCATCTTCAGATGAAGAAGAAATCCCCCAAGATGAAAGAGAGACATTTTTGTCAAAGAACAGCAAAATAACATGGTCCTTGTCACCATATGACAACCAGGGCAGGATGGCAGCTCAAAATGTCATAAGGATGACCCCAGAGCCCACAAGACATGCAGTTGTCCATGCCCAGGACATCACCTCAACATTCTACATGTTCATCACACCAGCCATAGAAAAAATCATCCTGGAGATGACAAATTTGAAGGATTTCCGTAAATATGGAGACAACTGGAAAAGGATGGATAAGATTGACCTGCGTGCCTACATAGGGCTGCTAATCTTAGCGGGTGTGTAAGGTCCCGAGGCGAGGCTACATGTTGTCTCTGGGATGCAGGGAGTGGAAGGTCGATTTTCCGTGCCACAATGCCACTGAAAGTCTTTCACACTTTCTCAAGAATGCTACGATTTGACAAGAGAGGTCTGGGAGAAGTGGGTGGAGCGTCTGCCATACCTCTACAACCCTGGGCCTGCAGTAACAGTGGATGAGCAACTGGTTCCATTCAGAGGTACATTTTTATATTCACATCTGTAATGTAAGTGATTTTCACTGTTCATCTTATTAGGTATTGCTGTAATATCACTGATTTATGTGATTGTTTTCTGTGACATTGATACTAATTACTGATAGTAATCTCTTTTGTCAAAAGGTCGCTGTCCTTTCCGGCAGTATATGCCCAGCAAGCCAGCAAAGTATGGCATCAAGATATGGGTGGCCTGTGATGCACAATCCAGCTACGCTTGGAAGATGCAAGTCTACACAGGGAAGCCGACCAGTGGAGGCCCGGTGAAGAACCAGGGGATGCGGGTTGTGCTTGATGTGACAGATGGACAAATGGGGTACAATGTCACATGTGACAATTTCTTCACCTCTTATGAACTCCAGCAGCTCCTGAAGAGGAAGATCATCATGGTTGGCACAGTTAGAAAGAACAAGCCTGAGCTCCCCCCTGCACTCCTTGCAACAAGGGGGAGAGAGGCCTTCTCATCAAAGTTTGCCTTCACCCCCACCACCACTCTAGTTTCTTACCTCCCAAAGAGGAACAAGAATGTGGTCCTCCTGAGCACACTGCACAAAACGGCTGAGATCAGTGATCGTGAGGACAGGAAGCCAGCCATCATCCTGGACTACAACCACAACAAATGAGGCACGGACAACCTGGACAAGGTGATTGGAACTTACAGCTGCAGGAGGATGACTGCCCGCTGGCCCCTGGTCATCTTCCATAACATGATTGATGTGTCCTCATACAATGCCTTCGTGATATGGAACAAGATCAACCCTACCTGGATGCCTGATAAGCGGAACAAGAGGAGGGTGTTCCTGGAGCAGCTGGGAAAGGCACTTGTAACACCACACATTTAAAGAAGTGAGCGCCTCCCCCGCATAGCAGCCTCTGCAGCGCTTGTGAAAGCTGTTCAGGGGGCTGAATCTTGTCCTGATCCACCTGAGGCTGCAGCTGGGGCAGGCAAGAGGAGGAGATTCCAATTCTGTCCCCCAAAGAAGGACTGTAAAACAAATACTATGTGCTGCACATGTGAGAATATCTGCAAAGTCCATGCTCACACACTTGCACACTGTCCTACATGTGCTAATTAGAATTGACTGATTTATGTTCTTCACGTTTTTGTTTTGTATCTATTATCTTATTTTATTCGTATATATTGTTGTTGTTTATACACCTTGTGGGTGGGGGCAATGGCTCAAAAAATGGGAGACGACTAGTATTTTGTAGTTGAATTCCTCATTGTACAGTATTTAAGAATAAATCACTATGTTGTCAAAAAAGTTCAAGACTGTTATTGCTTCCCTTCAATAAAATGCATTCAAAACTACTTTCTGCACATTTCTGATACTTTCTTAGGCTATAGAAGTGCTATCTCTTGCTAAAGAAATTATGTTTACACCTATACAGTATCTTTAGTAATAATAATAATAAACCTCTACTTAAGTAAAGAAAACAATTATGACAGCTGTGTTGTAATAAAAACAAATGGTGTCCACTGATTAAATGCAGTCTTTCTGCATTGTGAAGAGGGAAAACCCAGATATTCACAAAGTTTGTGATGAATGACAGGTTCTTTCTTCATGCAAAATAGATTTGGGGTTTAAAGTTCAATAAGCGGCATTATTTTAGGGGTTTAGTGAAGGCGGAGCATTTTTTACCTTTAGGACAAGGGGAGTATACAGAATGTTAAGACTACACAAGGGTTAAGTCAGGGACATGTCTGATACATTGTCCTCCTGCAAACCCAAAACACGGCCTGTCACACTGCCACTTCCTGCCATGACAGCATCTCATTTAGACGTAGCACTCAGCTCCTGTTACATCCCAAAGGATTATGGGAGTATTTTTACCAATTTACAGAGACCTGGACACATACATCATCATCGTCATCATCATCATCATTATTATTATTATTATTATAGGGCTCACCTCACCGGCGTTCACAACCACTGTGACTGACTGACTGACGGATAAATAGGTAACTTCACCTCTCACTGGGTGCCTAGCTGGCACACACACAACGTAGTAACACACACACACACACTTTCTCTTTGATGACACGTAATGCGGTAGGTTCTTTTTTGTTGAGACACGGGTTGAAGTGTGGAGTGGCGTCGGCTAACCCACAGGAGCCGACCGCAAAGTCAACAACGAGCAGGGAGTTCCGGAGTGGAACACTGGAACACAAAACACTCACTGAACACCCCCCTATCATTCACAACACAGAACACAGCATGCAGCACATCTCCCAGATAACTAGGCGACCTACACTATCACAAGGACGCCACATTCCAAACAACACAACAACATACTGACTCATTAATGACACAAGTTCCTGTAAATGCCTTTCTGACTCAGTCACAGATCAATCATCAGAATTCACACAGAATTCACAGAATAAGAACAGATTGATAAACCAACAGAATAATCATGCAACTTCTCTCTACACAGAGGAGGCTTTCTACGTGTTTTACCCTTTCATCGTTTAACCATGAAAGACTGTGGGAAATATCTGGAATTTCACACTGTACCATATCAAATGACAAGAGCAGAAAATAGCTTAGTTTTAATTGGTTATAATCAGTGTCTGTGGCTATTCCAGCATTCATGTGCTGGAACACTGAGACCCCCCTCAGGCCCTGGCCTAAGCCTAATCCTGATCCTGCATGTAAAGTCTTTCATGACTGAGACTTTGGCCACTCAGCATGTGATGTCACTGTGAGCCGGGGCTTTGTTGTTACCCATTGGCCGAGCTCTAGCTGTTGGCCGCCACCTGTCAATCAACCCTTGTGTTATGTCACTCACTCTCACAAAAAAGGTTCAGAGGGAGAATGTCCCCTCAGAACACATTGTTTTGGAGGGAATGTCCCCAAGACAAGACTGGAGATGTAGGATGAAGGAGGTTCCAAAATGTATGCTGTTGTTCACTCAGACAAATGTAAAAAGTGTTTTAATACTTTTAAAACTTCTAACCAACTAGTATTACCAATAGATATCTGGTAGTTTGCTCTTTTCACTAATACATTTAGTCAAAGTCAAGTGAGCAACACCATTGCACGTGTCAGGCTTATTATGACTTTCATAAAGAACTTCTGTTGCTATGGCTGCTGCCAATTATGCAGAAGAGATAAGTATATCCTTGCTATTTAGCTTCGCTTTGCGTTCAACAACCAGAAAGCTCTTTTGCATGCCATAGAAGACAGTAGTTAAAAGTCATAATTATGGGTTCACTTCAAGATTTGTCAAAATGTCCAAACAACCGTGTTGCCACATCAGAGCAGTCAAAAGAAGAAGTAAAAAAAATATTTAAAAAATACAACGTATTAAGAGAGTTGTGTGGGAGCTGTCATCACAATATAGGGGGCACTCCCTCTCTGCCCAGAATGGGTGAAAACGCACTTTGGTGATGAAATTTCAATTCCTTATCTGAAGACAAATATAATTTTTTATGTTCTGAATAGTTTCAGTGGGGTTATTCCCTAACATACTAACATTATATCCAAAAAGTAGTAACCTAACCTAATACACCTGATAATAAGCACTGACCTCTGTTGACATAGCGGTGCAGGTTTCTCATAAACACTTTTGAGGATTTTACATTTTGTGGTCGTCGTCTTCAAAGCTAAATTAGCATGACACGAGCTGAAATAAATGTAAAATGCTTGAAAATGAAAAGCTTGGTATATGCTGCTCAGTGCTCTGTTGACATTTCACAGAGATACACTTGTTTTGATGAGCAAACTTTGAAAAAGAACAGAAATGTCAAATGAAACGTATACTAAAATATGAAAATACTGCATGTCATGTTTCTAAATCGATATCCATCTTACCTCTATATTGTTTTATGTCCTGCGGATTCGAGAAGAAAGACGAGCCTGTCAGGTAGCCATGTAGCTTTAATTATTGTACAGAATCTAGCCTAGCTGATGCGAAGCAATTTTTCCAGATTTTTTTACCACTTTTTTTCTCTTTTCACCATTGATTTAGTCATCCTAATTCTGGCCATGCTACAAGGGTAAAAACTTCAATAAAGTTTGGACAGATTATGATAGAGACAAGAAGTTGGTCAAAATATGCATTTTTGATTGGACACCCTACATAATAGTTAAAATCATGCTGTGCAGTCTCAACACTGAAACACACACACCAGGCCTCAAATTTCCCAGCAATGACGCCTAAAATAATGAATGTCTTGTGGCCAAAGTGGCCGTTGTGCCCTTGGGCTGAATATAATAATTCCTTTCCTTTCTCCTGGCTGCCAATCGCCATGCTCCGAAGCACCTCTCACTCACATGGGTCTCTCAAATATCTAAATTCTTATTAGCCAATGCCCGTCACATGATCTGGTCCTTCTCACAGGCATCCCAGCTCTGAAGTAGGCTACAAGTGAAGACCCACCAGGGATGCAAAGGTGCGCATCCTTCTTATCCAATTCCGAGGCGCATATTAAAGATGTTAGAAGAATTGTCCACATTTACTTTTTGTCAGCCAACAAGATGAATAACGAACAGCAAAAGCACTAGCCTTTGTCAATGTACAAACATTGACATATTCTATTGGTCAGCTTGTCCTTCTGTGCAAGAAAAAAATAGTCTAAACATACTCTGGGACTGTTCTGGGACGCGATAGATACCAAATGAATACAACCCCTGTACATAATGAGCAATGAGGCTGATGCAACAGATCAGAATGTTTAAGATTAAAATGTTGATAAACTATTTCAACAGGACATCGACCGAAGCACACAGCCAAGACAACGCAGGAGCAGCTTCGGGACAAGACGCAACAACTAGCATGGGTTGGTAATATGACTAGGATTGTGCTTTTGGCTGCTGGACAATGAAAGAAAGTTGACAACATGAAAGAAATACTGGTTTCAATGACATATGAGGAAGTGTTTATAAAATAATCCCCTTAACATTCCTATGGTCGGAACACGGTAAGACATGCCTCATAAAATGGAGGGAAAAAACGGGACAGCAACCTGTTTTTGCTTTTTTCATTTTATAATCTATTTTAGAATAAGGCTGTAACGTAACAAAATGTGGAAAAAGTCAAGGGGTCTGAATACTTTCCGAATGCACTGTATGTCGACAGAATCAAGCCTTTATTAAGAATGATCCTAGATTATATTTGCCAAACATGACTGGTGTTTAGCCTGTATATACAGTATATGTAATTAAAAGTCTCATTAAAGTGTGGCTACATTTTCTGGCGCCTCCCTCATGTCAGCATCGGTCTGGTGCTGACATGATGGGGGCACACTTTAGATGTACTGTAGGCTAATTATTTATGTACATTTACATAGACGTGTTTTTTTAAAGAGAATAGCTACTGTTTTTCTGTTTTCAAAGCAATTTAATTGGCTATTTTGGTTTAATGGCCTTGGTGCCCTAGCAGATGGCCTTGGTGCCCTAGCAGATGGCCTTGGTGCCCTGGTAGATTGGGAACCTCTTAAGGCCAAATGGCCTTACCACTAAAATCACAAAATTCCAGGACTGCCACCCACCCACACACACACAGTGTATTTTGAATGCTTTCAGACAATGGGATAAATCGCAATAAATAAACAAATTGTGCACTGAAATTACAAAAAGTGAACTTCAGTAAATTGGTTAACTCGGACAGCCCTAGTCTACAGCGTTGCTTAATCCCCGGAATGAGCTTCAGTCACAAAGATTTTTTTTTTTATTCCCTTCAGGAATGCCAACTAATTCCACCTGGCTAACTAATGTCTGGCTGGGTTTAGCTAGCCTAATGACTGACACCACTATGTAGAGATATGATTAGAGAGAGGAGAGGTATGTGTGTGTGGGTGGTGTCTCAAGACTGATTGAAAGACTGATTGACTGAGAGACAGACAGACAGACAGCCGCCGGCACTAAGTTGAGGAAGGGAAAGAGGTGAGTACAGAGAAAGAGGAGAAAGGGATCGTAAAAGAAAAGAAAAGGGGTGAGTGAGAGTAGATTAGAAAGAGTGTAAGACTAGGAAGAGGGAGATGGATAGACATAGTTCTAGAGGTTATTTACCTGCAGCTGTGGCTCTGCTGGAACTGGATGGCCCCTCCTCCTGAGGTTTGCATGTGAGCAGCATCTGTCTGTGCAGCTGTACCGACGGCTCCATGGAATGTACAGCATTCCCCTGCTGACTCCCCTCTCCACCTCCATCTCCGCCACCCAGGCTCTCCCCCACAACCTCCAGGTCAGGGCTGCAGCCTTCCAGGGTCCACCCGCCCCCCCCTTCCCGGCTGGGCCTGCTCTGGATCTGGGGGGCTTGGAGCTCCTGGGGCCGTGTAGGGACCATCAGTCTGACCTGGGGGATGGCGGTGGGTCTGTAAATGTGAGGCAGCTCTGGTTCTTCATCCTCAGGGATGGGGTTGTACCAGATCTCCCCCTCGTCATCCGCATCATTCTCCTCGGCCGGGTCCACACACCTGGGCTGGGGCCCAACGCGGGCGTGGCACATGCTTACCTGGGGTAGGTGCAGGCGGAGGGGCCGAGAAGGCGGTGGTCCGGGGGCTTTTAGGTACTCCGGGGAGGGGATAGGAGGGGGTAGGGGTGTGTGTCCATGTCCATTGTCCTCCTCTGCTCCCAGAATGCACTGGGAGTCGTCCTGGGTGGTGTGATGTGGCCTCCCAGAGCTCTGCTGGAGCCAGTTGCGTTTCTTGGAAACGGTGATGGTGTTGAGTGGGGGTCTCCATAGTGACAGCTCGCTGGCCTTGCCCTCGCCAACCTCGCGCCTGTCGGAGGAGGAGGAGTGGACATTCTCTATCAGAGCTGCAGGAGAGAGAGAGAGAGAGAGAGAGAGAGAGAGAGAGAGAGAGAGAGAGAGAGAGAGAGAGAGAGAGAGAGAGAGAGAGACGTGTCAGACTGCAGAGCAGGAGAGACTGAGGCTGTTTCTGAAATGGCATCCTATTATCTGGTCAAAAGTAAAGCACTACTATGTAGGGAATAGGGTGCCATTTTGGACGCATTCTGATACTGATATCTCACTGCCACCATCTGCTTACCTGTATCCCTTCATACAGGAGCCTTAAGACACAACGAGATATTCTGGCAACTATCACCATGGAAATGGTGGGGGATGTTTTATAACCTGTTGAATCATAGCCTCCCACTTGTTTTCTAAACCCAACATTTGATTACCTGATCATATTTGCCTTGCGAGGATAACGTTGTGCCTTTGTTACTTCAAATGAAAACATCTGTATCATGAAACCATAGGTGACTTACCAACAGTGACTTACCCGGCCTTAGGATGGTGAAATGTGTAGGGACTTCCCCCTCTCTTCTCACGCTCACATACAACCACACACGCTACTCAAAATCCAAACACATCATCTTTCTTCACGTCTGTATTTCACCTCTGATAGACATAATGAGAAATGTGTTTTTTGGTATTTTTCTCCACTGCTGGTTCTGCTATATTCTAAAACACAAACCATCATTACTACGTGGCAGGCCTTGCAGGCCCCTTGGAACACGAACGCCTCACAACACTGGCACATCCCCTCCAATGACTTCCCATCTCTGGAATGTCAGCTTGGGGAATGTGCGAGCTCAGACCTAACGGAAAATCACACAGAGAGAGACGGGATAGAGTCAGAGCTTCCTTAAACAGAGCGGGGGGGAAATCTGAAAAATCACAGCCGCCGTGACAGCAGTGAAAATAGAGGTGCCAGGGATCAGGAGGGTGAGGAGGGGATGGAGGGGATGGAGGGTGAGGAGGGTATGGAGGGTGAGGAGGATGGTTTGGTCAGTTGACATAAGTAAAACCAGCGGCGATATGAGCATCAATAGGGACAGATAAAAAGGTGGTGACGAGGCAGCTTCTGGCTTGACATTTTTCAAAGGGTTCAGAAAGTACCATCCCCTTTCAACGCAACAAGAGATGTCTCTGTGTGTCTGTACAGTTCGCAGCTCTGTGTGTACAGTTTACCTAACAGATAATAAAAAGAGAAGCCAAATCTCTTACAAATCGCAAAGCAAGTAACCCTGCAAATCATGCAAAGATTGTTTGTCTGACAGGTCTTGTTTTTCCGCAGGCAGTGTTGACAAGCCATGGGCTGATGAGCAGATGCTGCCTGCTGGGAAAGAGAGAGGGAAACATACAGGCTGGATCTGAGTGCTGAGGGCTGGGTCCTGTTGCAACACGCATGGCATGGCAGTCTTCTCTCTGTAAAGACTGTTTTGATTCGTGCCTTCTCCTCTCAGCCCAGACGAGCCCCTCCACAGTAGACACTAATGACAAGTTCTCTTTTCCTTAAGGAAACAGATTTCCTGCAAGCTGCGCTACAACCACCAAATTACAGCCTGGATATCGAGAATGTTTTCACTTATAAAACAAAATACACAGGGTTCAGAGGTGTGTGTTGGTGTGTGTGTGTGTGTGTGTGTGTGTGTGTGTGTGTGTGCGTGTGTGCGTGCGTGCGTGCGTGCGCGCGTGCGTGCGTGCGTGCGTGCGTGCGTGCGTGTGTGTGTGCGCAGGGTTGAAGAAGTGTACTATTAAAAAGTACCAGCGTGTCAGAATAAATCGTTTATTTTTAACCAGTGCAATCAAACTAGTGGAACTTAAGCAAACAGAAATCACATGGCCTGTAAAGTTGCGTAAGGCAGCTATTCCGAGTTCACTAGATTGAAACGAAGTTTCTCTTTTGCTTGGCTGATTTTATTGACATGGGCCCTAAAGGCACAGTGTGTGTGTATGTGTGTGTGTGTGTGTGTGTGTGTGTGTGTGTGTGTGCGTGCGTGTGCGTGTGCGTGCGAGTGTGTGTGTGTGCGTGCGTGTGTGCGTGCGAGTGTGTGTGTGTGTGCGTGCACGCGCATGGACTATGGTGAGGGACTAGAAATCCACTGAGATTAGTTTCCTGAAAGTCAACCTCTCTGAGCTGTGGCTTGGGTTTCCTCTCCTCACATCTACACTGAATGACTGCACTTTATTAACTCTTCAAGAAAGCAACTGTTGACTTTGAAATAATTGCTGACATCTCCTGTACCCAAATCCCTTAAACCGAGCCTTAAAGTTTAAAGTTTCTCTCACCACAACAGACTGTGAATTTCATGACCCCCCCTACAAACATATTTGTGCAATTACTTCATAAATGTGATAAGTCTACAAACTATGATAGAACTTTAAATGAATGAATCGATCATAGGTTCAGCCTACATGCTATTATATAAGATGCTTAGCAATAAGGCTAAGGCACAAGGGGGTGTGGTATATGGCCAATATACCACGGATAAGGGCTGTTCTTATGCACGACGCAAAGCGGAGTGCCTGGATACAGTCCTTAGCCGTGGTATATTGGTCATATACCACAAACCTCTGAGGTGCTTTATTGCTATTATAAACTGGTTACCAACATAATTAAACCAGTAAAAATACATGTCGTCATACCTGTGGTATACGGTCTGATATACCATGGCTGTCAGCCAATCAGCATTCAGTGCTCAAACCACCCAGTTTATAATGGCATATAAAACAACTTTCATTGGTTTGAACAGAAGCCACTTCATAATACACTCTGATCTCCATAGGGGAACACACATACATTAAAGAGGGAACAAAACCTCTAGTGCACTTCTCTGATTCCAACTGTATCAGATTCCAACTGTGTAGACTGAATCTACACACTTCAAGGATATAACAAGCATCTTAGAAAGTGCTTGGCCACTGTATATTTACTAC
The DNA here is from genome assembly GCF_029448725.1 of Salvelinus fontinalis. Classification (NCBI taxonomy): domain Eukaryota; kingdom Metazoa; phylum Chordata; class Actinopteri; order Salmoniformes; family Salmonidae; genus Salvelinus; species Salvelinus fontinalis. Next base: position 37,946,611 of record NC_074678.1, on the reverse strand, counting down.
GACTAAGCCAGGAATCTGTTTACATTGAGCGAGCCAGCAGAGTTTTTGCATTAGCTCGGCTTAAGCTAATGTCCTCTTGGAAGGGATGGTGTGTTATCTTTAGCATGTGCTGAGTAATGTGACTGGCATGTTAGCTTTATCATGTGCTGAGTAGAGTGACTGGCATGTTAGCTTTAGCTTGTGCTGAGTAAAGGGAGATTGGCTGTTAGCTTTAGGACGTTTTTACATTGACAAAAGTTAAAGGAGATTCTCGAGAGGTATCCAATCAAATCCTGAGACTTATTACTGTATTGTAAACTTGCAAGCTTGTCATGTCTGGACAGCTACCTCTGGAGTTTGTGCACAACACTCGCTCGACAGTTGCCCCCCTCCAAACACGGCAGTCTCAACAGAATTGTCTTGTTGAGCCCAACACTCCTACAGTAAAAATAGTAATAGCAGAGAAATGTTTTTTAAACTGCTAAAATGTATAGACATTTTCATTATATTTGTAACTTCTTATATTGAGTTTTCACCTGAAGCTAAGCTACGGCAACAATTTCAGAATGGAACAGGCTGTTACTGAAGTACAGGTGAAAACTCAATATAACAAGTCACAAATATAATGAAAATGTCTATACATTTTAGCAGAAAATGGGAATCTCGACTGGACAGTGGGAAGACATCGTCCAGGCAAGCTAGCTATGCAAGCAGGCAAGAAGCTGATTTATTCCACAGAGAATTATCAATGTTTTTAGTCGCAATTAGCTTTTTACCTCATATAAACACTTGTATGAAGCCTGGCAGTGCCGTCTGGCACTGGGCTGCAGGCCCAGACGGCATTCCCTGCCGCGTCCTCAGAGCATGCACAGACCAGCTGGCTGGTGTGTTTAAGGACATATTCAATCAATCCTTATCCCAGTCTGCTGTTCCCACATGCTTCAAGAGGGCCACCATTGTTCCTGTTCCCAAGAAAGCTATGGTAACTGAGCTAAACGACTACCGCCCCGTAGCACTCACTTCCGTCATCATGAAGTGCTTTGAGAGACTAGTCAAGGACCATATCACCTCCACCCTACCTGACACCCTAACCCACTCCAATTTGCTTACCGACCCAATAGGTCCACAGATGACGCAATCGCAACCACACTGCACTGCCCTAACCCATCTGGACAAGAGGAATACCTATGTGAGAATGTTGTTCATCGACTACAGCTCAGCATTTAACACCACACATTTAACACCACACACACCCTGGGTCTCGACCCCGCCCTGTGCAACTGGGTCCTGGACTTCCTGACGGGCAACCCCCAGGTGGTGAGGGTAGGTAACAACATCTCCACCCCGCTGATCCTCAACACTGGGGCCCCACAAGGGTGTGTTCTGAGCCCTCTCCTGTACTCCCTGTTCACCCACGACTGCGTGGCCATGCACGCCTCCAACTCAATCATCAAGTTTGCGGACGACACTACTGTGGTAGGCTTGATTACCAACAACGACGAGACGGCCTACAGGGAGGAGGTGAGGGCCCTCGGAGTGTGGTGTCAGGAAAATAACCTCAAACTCAACGTCAACAAAACAAAGGAGATGATTGTGGACTTCAGGAAACAGCAGAGGGAGCACCCCCCTATCCACATCGACGGGACAGTAGTGGAGAAGGTGGAAAGTTTTAAGATCCAAGGTGTACACATTACGGACAAACTGAATTGGTCCACCCACACAGACAGCGTTGTGAAGAAGGAACAGCAGCGCCTCTTCAACCTCAGGAGGCTGAAGAAATTCGGCTTGTCACCAAAAGCACTCACAAACTTTTACAGATGCACAATCGAGAGCATCCTGTCGGGCTGTATCACCGCCTGGTACGGCAACTGCTCCGCCCACAACCGTAAGGCTCTCCAGAGGGTAATGAGGTCTGCACAACGCATCACCGGGGGCAAACTACCTGCCCTCCAGGACACCTACACCACCCGATGTCACAGGAAGGCCATAAAGATCATCAAGGACAACAACCACCTGAGCCACTGCCTGTTCACCCCGCTATCATCCAGAAGGCGAGGTCAGTAGAAGTGCATCAAAGCAGGGACCGAGAGACTGAAAAACAGCTTCTATCTCAAGGCCATGAGACTGTTAAACAGCCACCACTAACATTTAGTGGCCGCTGCCAACATACTGACTCAACTCCAGCCACTTTAATAATGGGAATTGATGGAAATTATGTAAAAATGTATCACTAGCCACTTTAAACAATGCCACTTAATATAATGTTTACATACCCTACATTACTCATCTCATATGTATATGTATATACTGTACTCTATATCATCTACTGCATCTTGCCATCTTTATGTAATACATGTGTCACTAGCCACTTTAAACTATGCCACTTTATGTTTATATACCCTACATTACTCATCTCATATGTATATACCGGTACTGTACTCTATACCATCTACTGCATCTTGCCTATGCCGTTCTGTACCATCACTCATTCATATATCTTTATGTACATATTCTTTATCCCTTTACACATGTGTGTATAAGGTAGTAGTTGTGGAATTGTTAGGTTAGATTACTTGTTGGTTATTACTGCATTGTCGGAACTAGAAGCACAAGCATTTCGTTACTCGCATTAACATCTGCTAACCATGTGTATGTTATTTGATTATTCAATCTTTTTCAGTGGGTACCCCATTTTTTCAGACAATTTCTGGAGACCACATTTTTTCCCCCAAACATTTTTCGTGACCCCACCTTACCCCAAATCTAATGACACAACCTTAAAATCGGTACATTTAGATTTTTACATCAACAAATAACCTTCAATCCATTGTAGTTTCATCTCTTATCAAAATGAAAACATGTATAAATACATTTACTCATTAAAACTATGTTTCAAATTATCATTCTCAAAAATATTTGTATATTATCCCATTCAATAATCTGTAGTCTTAATTTATTGTACATTATTATAATTTTTTAGGGACGACCTCAAAGCAGTTCCCCAGTTTTAGCTAACATCCGCATTTGGCTAACTAGCTAATGCAGCTATTATGACGTAGCTAAGGAGAATGCAGAAATAATTTTGTTTAGCTTGCTACCTACCATAAACTCGCATTGTTGAATAGTTTGCATGGCTAATGGCTACTGTGATGTTTACGGTAAATTGGAGCTGCAGAGCAAAAATGCCACGTTGCCCGCCTCAACGAAATGTAAGGAAGACAAGGATGTCATGTCAATTGAAACAGTTGATTTACATATTATGCCAATTGAAATCTTGTAGCAGTGCCTCTGCTTAAACTTTCGTCAATGAGAATAGGCTCTTAGCATGGGGATGGCATGTTAGCGTTAGTGCTAGCCTTAGCTCAAGTTGAATTAGAGGCTGCTGTCGTATAGCCTCGCGTGAGTTGAGCTGGTCACTGCAGAGCTGTCTCCTTTAAGGGGTCTTCCATAACAGAGGTAGCGTGTTCCAACATGTAGGACATTCCAGACCACAGCTCCTCTAGATTTACAGTTTTCTCTTCAACACTTCGGACACTTTCATCATGCATGGCACGGCACCGCCTTCCTCCAACACTCCTCCATCCCTTTCCTACTATCTCTCTACCATCACATTCAAACTGTAAACGCATATGCCATTCATATCAATGCCCTGAAAACAAAAAATACTCTTGATGTAGGTCACAACCTTTGCCATGGAGCCTCAAGCAGTGGAAAGAACCAACTGAAAAATAACTTGTGTAGGTTCTAGAACACCAGTGACATATGAAAAAGTTACTCCAATCACACTTCAACTCAGTAAACTGTAGGGATTAATATTCTTCAGAAAATCACCCAAGTTTCAATACCGGGAATAATTCATATTTATCCACATTGTCCCGGGAAATACTGCAAAAATCCGAAGTGTCCATTTAAAGTGTTTAAACCAAGATACTGTATGGTCACTATGCCAGGGTTCTCCCCAAATAAGAGGGGTGCTGTGCCACTATGTAAAGATTTCAGAGCAAATTAAACTGTTATTTAGTAATGATAGAGTAACTATCTTTGATCGCCAATGACATTGTTGTGAATTGCGAAACAGACCATTCATCCATTTTGAACATTATGTTCCTCAATTCAGTGCATTTCAGCAGTAGGCTATCCCGACACAGAGCGCGCTCAAGATGCACAGAGCGTCCCCCAAGTATAGTGTTGTCGAATCATACACATTTTGTAACGGCAGTAACAAAAGTCAAATGACCAAAGTTGCTATAACTTCCATCAAAGAATGACAGAATATCTCCTATATTTGGCAAAATCGGGTTGATGGTTATACATATAGCAGATCAGTTTAAATAGTGGAAATAGATTAAATATCAAGGTATCTTAACCTGTTTTAAAAATATCCATATCTACTCTCATACCGTTTATCGATCACATATTCTCTACTGAAGCTCTCATAGTCTCGCAAGTCATAGTCTCTCATAGTCTCGCAAGTCTCGCAAGTACGAGACAGCGCAGAGAAGCGGGGGAAATGTTATATAGCTATTTTGACATGCATTGGCAAGAGACATGCTTTGATAATGCAACCTATGGATTACAGAATAAAATTAGGAATTGTCATGCGAGACAGGATTTTGGGTTTCAGTGGGATTGGGACTGGATAGGAAAATAGCCTAGGCTTTAGGACAGGAAAATATAGAATTTTCTCTCATGCCTCTATGAATTGTTAACAGACTTCATTGTCTGTGACAGAGATGCCTATGTAGTGAATTCTGCATAGGCTTATCAAATTTGTGACTGTCTGCAGTCACAATAACAGCTCAAAGAGGCATACGTTATTTTACAGGCTATATGGTTTCCTGTAGGGTTTATTAACTGCATTCAGGTCACGTGTGCAGTCCGGCAGTGTCAATTATGAGTGTACTTTGAATTTATGGCGACTTTGTATGAAGTAAATCCTCTAGGCTAAAGGCTACCATGCGACAGCCTATTTGGATAATGTGTATTTAGAGAACAAATGATAATTGGTCGAGCCGATATATCGGGCCGATATTGGCCTTTTCTAGTCTATTGGCTATCGGTCCTCCTTTATCGGCTTTGCCGATAGTCCCTCTACATAGCAAAACTGCTGCTAGGCCAGCCGCAACTTACCGCCTGAGCCACGAGCACTGCACAATGCCGAGGAATGTCTAACTGGGAAAATCAGCAGCAGCAAGATAATCATTCTCCAACAGAAAGTTGCAGTATTGAGAAATGCATGAATTGACACAGTGGCCAAAATCTAACTCCTGTTGCAAATATTAGTTTAGTTCATTCACTAATAATAAGGCTTGTGTTGACGTGCCCGGACATGCATGGAATAAGCTAGATAGCTAGCTAGCTAAACAGATAGCTATGTGACCTGTTAGCAAAGATTATGATAACTAACCCTTTCATCTGTGGCGTTAGATAGCTATCTATATTAGCTACTATGCTAGCAAGCTGGCTAGATAAACATGGTTCTAATATATCAGATAGGAGCTAATAGCCAACGTAGTTAGCTAACGTTAGCGGGTTATCATTTTGAACATGCACCATTTCCGGCAATGAGCCATCTGACTTGCCGTGTAATGTTAGCTATTTACTGGTGTGCTGATCTGACCAACCACAATCATATCCATAAATTGACAGTTAATAGTTGGATTAGATTATTGTCATAATAGAGAAAGAAGGAACTGTTTTAAAATGCCTAAATAAAGGTTGGCAATAGGTCTAGCTACCTAAGAATCTTCCTGCATGCTTATGGACCAAAAAAGCTGTAGATCAGCAAGTGTGTATACCTTCTCACTTCGCAAACTATGGGAAGATTTGAGTCATTCAGACAGAACATGCATCGTTGTGTCATCTTTTTTCCTACCATTGGCAGCTGAGCTGTTAAGAGAAGCGTCCTGACAGCTGAAAAAATTAAAAATTTTCCTAGTCAAAGATAATTAGAAAAAATACTTGTTTCATAATCATCCGTGATCACTAGTGATGCACCGATATGACATTTTTGGCCAATACCGATATCTGTTATTTTCCTTACCCCCCCAAAAAAACGATACCAATTACCGATATTACATTTTTTTGTAGCCTTTTAAGCATTCTAGTACAGTTAAATAGTTAACACACACACATGGACGCAGCGGTCTAAGGCACTGCATCTCAGTGCAAGAGGCATCACTAACAGGGTCTGGGTCGTATCCAAGCTGTATCACATCCGGCCAAGATTGGGCGTCCTCTAGCGTCGTCCGGGTTAGGGAGGGTTTGGCCGGTAGGGATTTCCTTGTCTCATCGCGCTCCAGCGACTCCTGTGGTGGGCTGGGCGCAGTGCGTGCTAGCCAAGGGGGCCAGGTGCACGGTGTTTCCTCCGACACATTGGTGCGGCTGGCTTCCGGGTTGGAGGCGCGCTGTGTTAAAGAAGCAGTGCGGCTTGGTTGGGTTGTGCCTCGGAGGACGCATGGCTTTCGACCTTCGTCTCTCCCGAGCCCGTACGGGAGTTGTAGCGATGAGACAAGATAGTAATTACTAGCGATTGGATACCACGAAAATTGGGGAGAAAAGGGGATAAAATAAAAAAATTAAAAAAGATTGGGCGTCCCATAGGGTGGCGCACAATTGGCCGAGCATTGTTCGTGTTTGGCCGGGGTAGACCGTCATTGTAAATAAGAATTTGTTCTTAATTGACTTCCCTAGTTAAATAAAGGTTATACACACACACACCACACTGACCAAAAAGTTATTTTGTTGGCATTTACGTATGTCCCCATTACCAGTAAAACATCATCAAAACCTATTTCTTTCACTTACTTGCTGTGCTGTTTCGTTGTTCATTTGTTCAGTCGTTTCATTCTCAACCTGGATTTCATCATACATGTCAAGCAGTGAAGTTTCAGCTGTCTGTCCGTGGCCTCTCTTCCTCGGTGCGCACTGTCACTGTGTCCGTATCCATCTTGTCCAGCTGTATATGTAACATTTCACGTAAACCCTGTTTCTTGTCTGCATCAATGTAGCGGTCCTTGTACATAGCATCAAGCTTGGTGGTGGCACAGTAAAGAGAGAATGCCACCGAACCGCTTGTTCACAGCCTGTGTCGCCAGTTTTGTTGAGCAGGCGTTTCAATGCCATAAGAGGGTATCACGTCTGCTGCAGGCGGAAATTATGAGCTTACGAGTCAGTTGTTCGAATGGAGCTAGCTAGTGTGTTCATGTTTCCAAGTTTCCAACATGTTCTCAAATGCCATTGAAATGGCAGAGGCGGTATGACAACCAGAACATTCATGAGCGTGAAATACGACTTTCCTCAGTACTAAATCCTCAACAACCCACTGTGCTGTCAGACTCAGCATGCTCATGGGGCTCATATCGTGACGCTAATAGCAGTGACGTTATTACTGTGTAATTCCGGTAGGGCAATATCTGAAAAATAGCGCAGTTGGTAACGTCAGTGTGTACCGGTGCTCGACCAGTCGGCGAAAGCCAACATCACCCATGACAGAGAAAGTTGATTGTCAAGGGCAATGAATTATATTATCTTGGTGTTAATGGTTTTCGCCTTTGAGTTGTCTCGCTGAAATGTTCTTACTCTTTCAAATGACTGCTCGACTTGTTGACTGCTCGATCCACACAGCAGACATTGTGGGCTAGGTTAGGAATGCTGTGTTGCACGTGTAGCGCCAGATTTTACGCGGTGTCATTACGCCATGTACCTACATTATATAAGTATGCATGTTAGCTTTGACATCGGTTTTGGCGCATCGGTGTTAAACTAGACATCGGGCCGATGTCGATGTTGGCATTTTATCTAATATCGTCCGATTCCGATATCTTCACAGATATAGCGTGCATCCCTAGTGATCACACATCACGATCACAAATCAAATCATGAAATTACTTTGGACCCATAGATGTTCTTCTTTATCCTCAAACTAACAGCAGTGCCTATATGATGTCCTTCCATATAGGCGTGACATGCGGGAGAGGTGCTTCTTTGCAAATGTTGTTGATCAGTAGGATAATATTAAGTCCCAAATGAAGGACAAACAGATTGTTTGTCATCTGTAGCACCATAGACTCCACTGATCACCCAAAACAAGCTCAATAACTCAATGCATGCACACACTCCTATTGAATATGCATTCACCTGTATTGTGAATAGGCCTATGCCATCTTCATTTACCCAGTTTATCAAGACATTTACCATTCAAATTAAAAGATTGCCATTTTGTTGTTATGTATTATTGGCCAACAGCCTCCTTGAAACCCAAAAATCGGCATTAGTCCTAAATAATCCAGAATGGTCGCTTTCTAGTGTTTTTTTTTTTTTCTAATCTACTGCTGACATGTTGTGCATTTTGAGGAATTGCATTAGTGCCATATTGGGGGAAAATGTAATTTCTCAGGTCTTGTCATTTTATTTTTTCAGGAAATGTGAAGAGAGTTCCCGGGAATGTCCTGGGATTCCGGTTAAACATGTTAATTCATAGTAAACTGTGTGAGAACTAAAGCAGTGGTGAAAAACACTTAAACTGGGTCAACACTTCCTTGATAGAGACGTATGACTTTGCCCTTATAAACCTAATCTGTGAGAACGCAGTGTGTGTGTGCGCTGTGTGTGTGCGTGCCCTAACCCGACCCTGAGATAACGTTAGTGCACTCTGCGCTGATTGACACAGCTTGCCAAGACCTGAGCTTTTCTTTCGCCCTTGGCTTCTAGTTGGCATGAGAGTCCGGTAACCTTCACCACTAGTGTCCACAGTGGTCACCACACGCACACACACACAGGCCAATTAAAAGTCATGCAGACTGAGACCTGTGTCTCAGAGAGTGGCATGCCTGCCCAATGAACACCCAAGACCTTAGGGGTAACAGATGGCCTGGGAAAATAATGCAGTGTGTGTGTGTGTTTGTGTGAGTGTGTCAGTCAGTCCTCTTCCCTGCCGCCCTGTTGCAGGGGTGAGAATTGGAAATGGTGTCACTCTTCCGGTCACATAGAATGCCAACAGAAAAAACAACAAGAATTCCACCTTATCATTGTTCCTATGCTCTCCGACCTATTCATTCATACTGCTATCTCCTTTTCTTTGGAATCTTAAACTACAAAAACACATTAAAAAAAACATAACTTCCTGCCTGAGACATCACATGAAAACGAAGATGCTGGTGCTTGACGTTGACTTGGCAGAGTCATCAGACAAACTCGGAGAGTATATCGTATTATGATTAGTATTTGACTCACCCTCTACATAAAGATGTCTGGTTCTGCTACCATGATGCTGCTTCCTCTATCTCATTCATCATCTGATCTGTCTTTAGTATCACAAACAGCAGACAAGAGGAAGCATTGTACCTGGTAATCTGGAACTGGTGCTATGTGTGTTTATGAGAGAAAACAGTGCAGCTCAGTAACAAGACTTGGCTTGATGCAGACACAGAGAGCGACACAGTCTTAACACGACTTAACAGTGGAGGGAAGCTGGCAAAGAGGATCAGATTAAATATTTCCTGCCTATTTGATATTGTAGCCACTTTAATACATTAACAAGAGTAAGGGAGATCACTTTACCTTGGGTTATATGTTACATCAAAAGGGTTACGCCACAATTTTGGAAAGCATCAGTGATTTTAACCAATTATGAGGAGGCATTGACTACTAATTGTCTACTAATTGTTTGATGTCATTGGAATCACTTATCTGCCTGTATATATTTTTTTTTTTACGCAGAAATGTGCCATTTTCACAGTATGTTGATGTTGGGGTGGTGCTGGACATCATGAATATGAAGTTGACATGTTTTGAAATGTCCCTATAATACCAGATATATCACCTGTAGAAAGTATGACATTTGCATATAAATTATTTGTGAAGCATATATGTCAGCCTTATAAAGGGTTTATGAAGCCTTTACGCCTTGTAAATTATATATTGTGACCTCTGACAAATATTACCGATAATCCCAATTCAGATGTGTGACTTCCAATAAGGTTAATATCCAAAGCATGCAGACAGAGGCTGGTTATTATTCTCTCACGAGGGGATCAGACTGAGCCAAAACAGGTACTGAGAAAAAGAGAAAATCAAATCTTCAAAGTTCAAACAGCAGTCTGGTGGGCCTTTCACCCTACTGGCTGGCATGGCTATTGGTCTAGAGTAGGTTTGATTTATCCATATTCCTTTTGAGCACACACACGCACGCACGCACGCACACACACACACACACACACACACACACACACACACACACACACACACACACACACACACACACACACACACACACACACACACACACACACACACACACACACACACACACACACACACACACACACACACACACACACACACACACACACACACGATGAGCCATCTAACAACTTCTCACTACTCTATTTTAACCTACTTCCCAAGTCACTCAGTCACACACACACCACTGTGAATAGCACATTGTGGGTGATGAATATACAGGGGGATTTCACACTAATTATAAAAGTACAAAGATACCATACAGACACTTTAAAAGGACTGTCGTCAAATCTATTTTACACTGCTAATCAAACGCATTATATTTATGACTTCAAAGTGAGTTCTAATAAATAAACCAGGAGGGGGATAAATGGGGATCACTTTTAGCGTGTCAGCCAAGACACATATAAACATCTGCATAAATTAAAAGAGCGCCTATAAAAGGAACGTTTATAGTCTAAGTTTATAGTCACGCTTTGAGAGGTTTTGGCATTACGTTTTTTAAATGGCTCTTTGTGGAGCAGAGAGAGAGGAGAGAGAGAGATCTAGAGAGAGAGAGGGGCCCACAGGGGTAAGATAAGCTCTGGGGCTGACCTTAATAAATACTTAATCGCTGCCCATTTTGTTCATTCATACTAAGGAATTAAGTAACAGGGAGCAAACAAGTTAAACAACAGGATTGGCATTATAAAAATTCACTCCCAGGTCCTTTTAAAATGCAAGTTACCATGGAACTTCTGAAGAAAGGAGGGGGTGACATGACAGTGAATAAAACAACCTACAGGGAGAGAAGCCTTCTTTTCTCTTCCCAGGTCCCTGAGCTAGTCTTTCTATACATCCCTTTTCATACACCTAGTGGCTTCTATGTCTCTCTGTCCTCTCTTTCCCTGTCTTCTCCAGTTTGTCGACTTCAACAGGTATGGTTAGACAGTGGAAAAGTGCAGAAGAGGCTGAACTTTTCTATGATGAGAGAAGAAGAGAGTAGAGTAGACAAAGATGAATAGAGAGACAGAGAGGGAAAGACAGAGCGAGATGAAGAGACGGAGAGAGAGAAACAAAGACAGACATGGGAGATGAAGAGAGGGAGAGAGAGAAAGAGAGACAGAAACATGAGAGATGAAGACAGAGAGAAACAGAGACATGAGAGATAGAGAGAGGGAGAGAGAGAAACAGAGACAAAGATATGAGAGATGGAGAGAGAAAAAGAGAGAAATTAGAAAGTTAGCAGCCAAACCATCTTCGGAAGAGCCAACAGCTGCCCCCCTCTCCCTCACCCTCCCTCCCCACGCTCCCCCTCTCCCTATTTCTCTCCCTCCTCCTCTCTCACCCGCTCTATTTCTCTCCCTCTCCGCTGCAGTCCGGAGATCACACTCTATTTCTAGCCCTGCACCAGAGAGAGTCAACAACAGCACCCGGTACATGTGGCCTATCACCCTATTTACCCTGGATGAGGCTCAACCCACCAGTCATACACATACCATGGAACACCAACCTGACACACACACTTACACACACACACACACACACACACATCCGTACCAACCATAGGAAATATCACAGGGAAACAACAAGAAAGAGATATCACCTCACCAACTAAACCTTACAACCTGCAAAAGTAGACATGTTAACCATTTCCTTAAAAACAAAATTGGTCAGCAGATGAAAGGACAGGTTTTATGGTAATACCATAATAACATGGTAATATCAAAACAGGATATCAATTTGTGTTTCATGATATAGATGTTTTCATCTCAAATTATGGTCTCAAACAAACATTAATACACATTATACATTTCATTGTTCAAGAGTAATTTTCATACATACCCACCACAAACATTATCACTGTTATCAACACCATGAGACTACAGAGTGAGTTAGTGGTTATTGTTACTACTACAGTGTGGCCCACTATAACCAACGTACTATTCAGTGTTAAAATGGAAGCTACATTAGTGTGTGAAGAAGAAGAACCAGAACCCACCACCAGTTAGACTAGAGAATCCTACTAGGAAAGCAAAGGGGCCGGTCAGACAGGCATTCATTCCGTCCCTTTGCTTTGCATCCAGAGGGAGAGAAAGTGAGACCACCACCACCAGACCAGACGGAGTAGTTTAATATGGGTGAAGGAGGATGGAGGAGGACGACAGGGGGGAGATTCCCTGGACCGGAGAGTGGCTCCACCAGGGGGGCCACCACCACCACCTCCCTTCCTACCTGACTGATGCAATGCCTGGCTCAGGCATGGGACCACCGCGGCGGGTATAGCCACGTGAACTCTGGTCGTCAGGGCTGCTGGTTTAGATCCACCTGGAACTGAGCTGGCCTGGCCCTGGCTGGACCGTGCTGCACTATCCAGGCCACCGTGGGTGCCATGGGGTTGGGGCATGGAACCCGCGATGCGCTGCTTCATCTCCGAAGACAACAGACGGCCTTTGTGCATCCACTCCTGCATCTTGTTGACGGTGACTCCATGGGGCTTGGCAGAGCCTCCCCGGTCCCATGCGCTCATCTCTCCATCTCGCCTGCTGTTACCACCCTGCTGGGTGTCTGCGTTGTCGGACGACCCAGTGAGGCTGTTGACCGAGCCACTACTCTCGTTCAACTTGAAGTCTTCACCGGTGTCTTGAAGCAGGTCGTCGCTGCTCGTGCCACCATCGTAGCTGGCCTGTTTCTCAAACGGGTCAGAGGCTCCAACAGCCTGTGGCCTACTTGCTATATCCCCATTCTCACAGGCCCCAACAACAGCAGGGCTTTGGGAACCGAGGGCCTGGACGCAGGGCGCATTGTGCGCACCACTGCTGTATTTGATAGCTCTGTCACTAGTGGAACGCATTAAGGGAGGCCCAATCCTGCTAGCAGATAGATTCACGAGGCTCTTGCTAATGAAATGATTTTTGAGACTTGGATCCCCACGGTTTTCACTCAGCAGGCACAACAGGATGGAGTCTGTGTCAGACACCTGTTGTACACTGTGCTCTCCCGACGACCAAGCATCACTGTCCACGTGCTTGATGGACAACCGTGAGCACATGCTGTCCCGAGAGTGACTGGAGGAACTTGCCTGATCTATAAAACCGTTGACACTGACCTGACCATCAAAACTAATATCATGCATGGTGTTTATAAGAAGGTAATACGCCTCTTTCAACTGGCTCCGTAGTCTGTCTGTCTCCTGCGCACTGTCGCTGATGACTTGCCCTTTTGGAACATCTTTTCCCGACTCTATGGCTTCTATTTTATCAGAGCTTTTTCTATCATTTGGACCTAATGACTCAGATACATAAAAGGGAAGAATTACATTATCATAATAATCATCATCCTCGCAATCTAGAGAGTAGTGTCGGAGTGTTCCTTCTCTTGCGCATATGAAATGGGAGGCCACGTTAACGTCGCATATCTCCAATTCAGTGGGGAAAAATGTCGGGCTCTGCAAATGGGTCACCCTAATGTTGTCCCCTGTAAATTCAGGCGAGCTCCCGTAACTCTCTATGTTTCTAATCACAATGTTTTCCTCGGTGTAATTACTGTCCGGATGATGCGCACACGGGATACCCGGCGGACACATTTGCGTCCCGTTAGTTGTAACATTTGTTTTCAATATTTGGTTGTGGCCAGGATACACGTTTGCCGTAACCTTTAAATCAATTATAGACCTCTGCCCGTTGTCTGCCTTGTAGTTGTACACAGTTTGATGGCAGGAGTCGTCTGGCTGCCCGTGGCTTACTCGAGTCTTTAGATCTTTGTCAAAGCAGACATTTGTTCCATTCTCTGAAGCAGGATAGTGGCCATTTGTCATTTTAACTACCCCATCTGGCCTTCTGTGGTATATAATGTGATTATTAGGACTATTGCTCCCAAACCCTATTGAATCCCCTGCGCTATACTGTCGCGGAATGGGGACAAAGTGTTTTCTCTGTTCGTGCGGTCTCCCTATGTGCCCTTGTTGTAATTGTCCAGAGAAGTAGCCGGGCCCTTGTTTATGGATTCTGATCATCTCGTCTCTATCGTTCCCCTCGTACTGAGTTGCTCTTTGAAGTGAGACCCCCAAGAGTTCCTCATTTACTCGACCCCTAATCCCGGAGCACCCGCTACCCTGATTGTCCCCTGGCCCCCGGCTAGTGTTTATGTGCATGTTAGCTGAAGCCTCGTACTGCTGGGGAAACTCACTCGTCTCAACAACTCCTACCGTGCTCTGCTCCTGATCTAATCCAACCTTGTTTACTACAATGCCGTTAACGTAACTATCGTTACCTCTCATGATGTTGTCTGTCAGACAATGCACCTCTGCGAACATTACTACTGGACGAGTTTGGCCGTCTGGGTTTTGAGAAACTTTTCCTTTACCTGCTCTGCCCCCATTAGTCGCAGCGCCGTATCCACCAGCCGGCGTCCCTTTCTTAGATTTCTTCCCCCGAAGTTTTGCTAATAAATTCCTCCGCAGAGGATCAGCCATTCCTTCCTTTCCACCGGTGTTTCTCCAGTTTCAGCACACGCTCTCAGATGGGTAGAGATCGAGTTTGAGCACCCTTTCTGCGGACAAAACTCGCCGGGCGTGCAGAGTTCTCCCCATTCTCCTCTGTCACGTCAAAACTGTCCACCTCGGCCTCACTGACTGGCTTTAGCTAGTTAGCTCACTTGCTCAACTGCGCCTCTCTCTCTTCTCTCTCCGCTCTCCGGCCCCTTCCTCTCTGCGCGCTCCAACCCCCTTCCTCTCTGCGCTTGCTGTTCAAATATTTGGAATATTTTCTGGCGGGGGTGATAGGCGCATTGCGCAAACTCGTACGCAAGCAGTATAATATTTAGCTGCCTGCTACATTGTAGAACTTCACGACAATATGTTAAGAATTTGTCAACATATGGCTGCGTTTACACAGGCAGCCCAATTCTGATATTTCTTTCTCACTATTTGGTCTTTTGACCAAACAGATCAGCTCTGAAAAAGAGCTTGTGCTGTGAAAAGATCTGATGTGATTGGTCAAAAGACCAATTAGTGGAAAAAATATCAGAATTGGGCTGCCTTTGTAAACGCAGCCTAGTATGCCACTGATACAACATGTGCCATTGTATCCTAGAGGCAACATGTGACAGATTAGTAAATCACTGGTTACATTCCAGTGAAGCTATAAACGCATGAATAAATCCCCACTGAGTCCATATAGGTCTAGTCAAAAAAGGCCTAATAATAATAATAATACATAATAATATTAAGTAATAAGCCAGTCCAGAATCTATAACAATTTATACCTATAATGTTTTAAACTGTGATAAGTGTTTATTAGCAACATGTTTGTCAATCTCAAGATCTTTTCTTGACATTTTCTATTAAGGTATCTTTACGTTTACTCAAGTATGACAATAAAGTACTTTTTCCACCAAAGCACAGAGAAGGATGATGGAATTAACTGTCTACAATGTAGCCTATTGTGTGCCTGCATCAATCAACTGTAAAACAATTGATTTCTTATGGAGTTCTCCTCATTTATGCCTTACAGTTTCTGTATTATCTTTCTATATTACATATATTTGTATGTTACTACCTGTACTTACACAGCAGATACAATGTATTTACACAAGTTAACATTCTCCTTTAGTCTGGAATAAGACCTATGTGAGGTTGCCAGGATTTGATTCGATTTTTTATTTAACCTTTATTTAACTAGGCAAGTCAGTTAAGAACAAATTCTTATTTACAAGGTCGGCCTACCCCGGACAAACCCTAACCTGGACGACGCTGGTCTAATTGTGCGCCGCCCTATGGAATTCCTTCTTTCTAAGTGAAAATCTTTTTTCACATTCAAATCCCAGTCCTGACATGTTTAATGAAAGTACAGGACCATGAGCAGTAAATAGCCTCTGATCAGGCTTTAAATCAGCACCTTCACTGGTAGATAGCTGTGAAGCATTTCAGCAGAGAGACACACATCTGTCTTCTGCCTGCCGCAGAGGGAAACATGTTGGACAGAGTGTCCATACAGATAAATAGGATAAAATTATTTTTTGTCTGCGCTACAGACAGCTATATTGGTCTGCTAATATATATACATATTCATTTTGAAAAAATATGCTGAATTTTCAGGAGAGAGGGAGTGAGAGAAAGAGAGGGCATTTTACTCTGTATGCAGACCACCACAACATCAACTGTGCACAACTATTTCGATTTTTCAGGGGGTGCTGCAGGATCCTCAGCACCCCTACTTCTATATGCAAGTAGCCCTGAACAAAGTCTGGATAATCATGCTGGGTGTGTAAGGAACCATTCAGGAGACATCTTCTCCCCAGTATGACTCAATATTTAGAGGAATAACAACACAGTCTCTCTATCCTTTCTATGTTAAAGAGGATTTCACATCATGCTAACATCAGCCAAAAACCTCATCCAAAACCCACTTGACCACAGGCAAAAGGGTCCGATTTTTAGGCGCTCCAGTTCCTCTTGTAGAATGTTAGCTCAAAACTATTGTGGAGCTCCTGCACCTAAATATAACCAGTACTGGCACCCAAAATGAGTACCGGCACCAATTTCAGTCCAAGTCAGGCACTGCTTACATTTGTATATGATCATATACACTGAGTATACAAAACATTAGGAACACGTTCCTAATATTGAGTTGCACCTACCCCCTTTTGCCCTCGGGAACAGCCTCAATTCGTCAGGGCATGGACTACAAGGTGTCGAAAGCGTTCCACAGGAATGCTGGCCCATGTTGAATCCAATGTGCTTCCCACAGTTGTGTCAAGTTGGTTGGATGTCCTTTGGGTGGTGGACCATTCTTGATACACACGGGAAACTGTTGAGCCTGAAAAATATAGCTGCAGTTCTTGACACAAACCGGTTCGCCTGGCACCTACTACCATACCCCGTTAAAAGTCACTTCAATCAGTGTAGATGAGGACAGGTTCAAGAAGGATTTTTAAGCCTTGAGACAATTGAGACATGGATTGTGTATGTGTGACTTTCAGAGGGTGAATGGGCAAAACAAAAGATTTAAGTGGATTTAACAAGTGACATCAATAAGGGATCATAGCTTTCACCTGGAATCACCTGGTCAGTCTATGTCATAGAAAGAACAGGTGTTCTTAATGTTTTGTACACTCAGTGTATATCTATCTATTATGCATGGGAATACTTTGGAACAGATTTCCAAAATTAAAATTACTTGGAGCTGATTTGCTGGTGTTTTACAGTCTTTTCTGTTCAACAATAAAAACATTTTAAAAAATCCCTCGCGGGACATATTCGGTCTGTGGGCTTCCAGTTGGGGAATCCTGCTTTAGGGGAATAAAACAGAGTACAATGTCTGGAATGATCACGTGCACCCCCAAGTAAAACACTATGATAAGCATCTGTTATTGCTGCAGAGCCATGTAGACCTGTCACCTTTGCGTGCCTCACTGATGGATTAGACCTTGTCTGGGCAGCTATTTACTCTTCTTTTTTGTTTAAAAGCTGCACTGTTGGTTATGGCTTGTAAGTAAGCATTTCACTGTAAGGCGTTGTATTTGGAGCATGTGTGTTGTATTACCTGTTGTATTTGAAGCATGTGACAAATAAACTTTGATTTGATTTCATATTTACAGGTCAAAGCCTACAGGCAGGCACAGAGACGAGGGAGAGATGGGGAGGGAGAGAGTGACAGAGGGAGAGAGAGAGATGGGGGAGGAGAGAGAGTGGTAGAGAGAGAGGGAGGTAGGGAAAGAGGGGGGAGAGAGCGACAGAGAGAGAGGGAAAGAGAGAGAGAGAGAAAGAGAGGTAATTTTATTCTATATGCAGACCACCACAACAACAACTGTGCATAACTTATGGCACACGGCACAAGTGAACATGTTTGTATGTGAAAGATGTCTCATTGCACAACTACTTGCAACATGGAAAGCAGGAGCCTGGAAATGGGACCATGGGTTATTACCATAATCAGGTTCAGGTTATTACTATTGCTAAACAGTTAAAAAAAACATTTTTGCACATTTATTACAAATAAAAAACAGAAATACCTTATTTATATAAGTATTCAGATATTTTGCTATGAGACTACATTTTTTTCAGGTGCATCCCGCTTCCATTGATTATCCTTGAGATGTTTCTACAACTTGATCGGAGTCCACCTGCGGTAAATTAAATTAATTGGCATGATTTGGAAAGGCACACATCTGTCTATATAAGGTCCCACAGTTGACAGTGCATGTCAGAGCAAAAACAAAGCCATGAGGTCAAAGGAATTGTCCGGAGAGCTCCGAGACAGGATTGTGTCGAGGCACAGATCTGGGGAAGGGTACCAAAACATTTCTGCAGCATTGAAGGTCCCCAAGAACACAGTGACCCACATTATTTTTAAATGGAAGAAGTTTGGAACCACCAAGACTCTTCCTAGAGCTGGCCATCAGGGCCAAACTGAGCAATCGGGGGAGAAAGGCCTTGGTCAGGGAGGTGACCAAGAACACGATGGTCACTCTGATAGAGCTCTAGAGTTCCTCTGTGGAGATGGGATAACCTTCTGGAAGGACAACCATCTCTGCAGCACTCCACCAATTAGGCCGTGATGGTAGAGTGGCTAGACGGAAGCCACTCCTCAGTAAAAGGCACACTTGCAGTTTGCCAAAAGGCACCTAAAGACTCAGACCATGAAATGCATGATTCTCTGGTCTGATGAAACTAAGATTGAACTCTTTGGCCTGAATACCAAGCGTCACGTCTGGAGGAAACCTGGCACCATCTCTACCGTGAAGCATGGTGGTGGCAGCATCATGCTGTGGGGATGTTTTTCAGCATCAGGGACTGGTAGACTAGTCAGGATCGAGGCAAAGATGATCAAGGCAAAGTACAGAGAGATCCTTGGGGCGAAGGTTCACCTTCCAACAGGACAGCTAAGCATACAGCCAAGACAATGCAGGAGTGGCTTTGGGACAAGTCTCTGAATGTCTTTGAGTGGCCCAGCTAGAGTCCGTACTTGAACCTGATCGAACATCTCTGGAGAGACCTGAAAATAGCTGTGCAGCAACGCTCCCCATCCAACCTGACAGAGCTTAAGATGATCTGCAGAGAAGAATGGGATAAACTCCCCAAATACAGGTGTGCCAAGCTTGTAGTGTCATACCCAAGAAATCTCAATGCTGTAATTGCTGCCAAAGGTGCTTCAACAAAGTACTGAGTAAAGGGTCTGAATACTGTGATATTTCTGGGGGTATTTTAAATATGTTTTTGCTTTGTCATTATGGTGTATTGTGTGTAGATTGATGAGGAAAAAAATACAATTGAATGAATTTTAGAATGAAGCAGTAACGTAACAAAATGTGGAAAAAGTCAAGGGGTCTGAATACTTTCCGAATGCACTGTACTCTTATAATCTCCACCAGAAGAGGATGTTTCTTCCTAGGTTCCTGCCTTCCTAAGGAGTTTTTCCAAGCCACAGTGCTTTTACATCTGCACTGCTTGCTCTTACGGGTTTTAGGCTGGGTTTCTGTATTAGCACTTTGTGACATCCGCTGATGTAAAATGGGCTTTATAAATACATTTGATTGATTGATATAGGCAACATGTTTATACTAGTAAAAGAGGATAGCTACTTAAACAACTATGAACAATAATCACAGAAGTGAGCAGTGGATGACTCAAATGATCTGAAATAGTGAAGAGAGAAATACAGTGTTACTACTGTGTAATAGATCTGTATAATACAACATTACAGGATAACTACTGAAGGCTATCATAGATTAACCTATAAAACACAGACATGTCAGTTTAGTTTTACTTCCTAAAGCATAACATTGTCAGTGAAGTCACATGGCAAAGCAACATTCCTTACATTCTCTAGTAGAATGCTAGTATCTTAGTAACATTAAAGTTGTGCAACAACCAGCGTTGCCAAGTAGTGAGAGCATCTTAGCCTGTTCCAAGTGCCGTGTACATGTAAGAGCACATTGCAATTTACTCTGCAAGCTTTTTCTACAACTCCCTGATACAGCATGGAAAGAACAAAGAACGGGACATTTCTTTTTCTTTTTTCAATCACTCGCTTTTCGTCTTTGAGATGGCAAAGCAGAACATCTGCTTGGCTAGCCCCCATTGAGGCCAGCCTGGTCAGGGAGTGTGTGTTTGTGTGTGTTGGATAGAGGGCTTTGCAGCTGTTGGAGCGCTTGTCCTGATGGCTGACCATTGTTCCCAGTCTCTTCCCCTAGCTTATTTTACGGGCCTTTCCTTTTCTCAGTGTGCACCGCAACTAAATGTATGTCCATGACACTGAGTCTTTCTCTGGGTATAAATTAGACTGGATCCCTAACTGTCAGAACTGCAGCGTTGCCAAGGGCCTCCTTTATGATCGAGAGTCACTATTCTTTTCGCATGCTTTCCGCTGTATCCTCTCGCTATCTGGAATGATGAGAAGACCATGAAAACACAAAACCAAAATTGTATGTCTTCAGTTGAGAACACAGTTGTTAAATGTTCTATTCTCTTTTCAAAATGTCAGGGAAAATACTGTAGCAGTCAAACTGACAGTTTATTGTGATATTGTCCCAAAAGTGAACATTTTTTATTTGTTTATACATTGAAATGAAGACATTAATCTGTACTCCAACCACTGCCAAACAATATGTTGACATCACAACATCACAACTCCTTCCCTAAAATCTTGCCACAGCTTTATTAGTAGTACACACTTTTAAGCATCTAGACAACACACTCACCAACAAATTGACACACCCAGACCAGGGCAGTGTTATCTCTAAGCCTCCAATCCAGTGCATGTGTTTGCTACTTGACCTGCTCCGGCCACTTAAGCCTCTTGATGCAGGACAAGACCTGGACAGAGATGTAGAGATATACATCTCTCCTATTAGCCTACTGCTGTCCAGGCTGGCTATCAGGCTATCGCTCAGGCTACCGCTAGCCGCTTAGGGCATGGCTGGGCTCAGTGGGTTGGGGCTAGCCCTTCTGCCCTGCTTTTCCTTCTGCTTGGCTTTATCAACAGACAGCCACTGACATGTTTATCATCACAGTCAGACTTTTTGTCTCCTGTCTACCTCTTTGCTACTGTTCACCATTCATCACCAATCTCTCCTCTCTGGGTCTGGCTCCACTTTACTGCCATGCATCATTGATCTCAGGCCTGTCCAGGTTCTGTTAAGTGACTGGGGCCATGGCCTGTGTGTGTGTGTCTGTCTTTCCTCTATAATATCACTCCCAATACCACTCACCGAAATGCCCTGGTCTACTATACACTCAGTGCACAAAGCATGAGGAACACTTGTTCTTTCCATGACATAGACTGACCGGGTGAATCCAGGTCAAAGCTCTGATCTCTTATTGATGTCACCTGTTAAATCCACTCCAATCAGTGTAGATTAAGGGGAGGAAACCGGTTCAAGGAGGGTTTTTAAGCCTTGAGACAATTGAGACATGAATTGTGTATGTGTGTGCCATTCAGAGGGTGAATGGGCAAGACAAAATATTTAAATGCCTTTGAATGGGTCTGGTAATAGGTGCCAGGCGCACTGGTTTGTGTCAAGAACTGCAACGCTACTGGATTTTTCATGCTCAATAGTTTCCCGTGTTTATCAAGAATGGTTCACCACCCAAAGGACATCCAGCCAACTTGACACAACTGTGGGAAGCATTGGAGTCAACATGGGCCAGCATCCCTGTGGAATGCTTTCGAGACCTTTGTAAAGTCCATGCCCGACAAATTGAGGCTGTTGACTCAATATTAGAAAGATTTTCTTATTGTTTTGTACCCTCAGTGTATGTTTATAACACTACCTGTAAATAAATGTAATGATTATGTTGTGTTGCCTAAAAGACACACACACACATCTCAATAACACACGTCTGATGTACATCTGCAACAGCAACGTGTTGCCTTACGTTCAGTGGTGTAAAGTAACTAAGTAAAAATAGTTTGAAGGACTACTTAAGTCGTTCTTTGGGTTATCTGTACTTTACTACTTATATTTTTTACAACTTTTACTTTTACTCCACTACATTCCTAAAGATTTACTTTTTAGTCCCATACATTTGCCCTGACACCCAAAAGTACTTGTTACATTTTGAATGCTTAGCAGAACAGGAAAACGGTCCAATTCATGTACTTATCAAGAAAACATGTGGTCATCCCTACTGCCGCTGATCTGGCGGACTCACTAAACACAAATGCTTTATTTGTAAATGAAATAAGTGTGCCTTTTATCCCTAACTTAAAAAAACAAGAAAATCGTGCCGTCTGGTTTGCTTAATCCTTTGTCAAGATAATACATCCACCTGACAGATGTGGCATATCAAGAATCTGATTAAACAGCATGATCATTACAAAGGTGCACCTTATGCTGGTGACAATAAAAGGCCACTCTAAAATGTGCAGTTTTGTCACACAACACAATGCCACAGATGTCTCAAGTTTTGAGGGAGCGTGCAATTGGCATGCTGACTGCAGGAATGTCCACCAGAGCTGTTGCCAGAGAATTTAATGTTAATTTCTCTACCCTAAGCCGCCTCCATCATTTTCTATTAAGGTATCTTTCGTTTTACTCAAGTATGACAATAAAGTACTTTTTCCACCACTGAGTAAAAGCACAGAGAAGGTTGAATAAATAAGCTGTAATGTCTACAAAGTAGCCTATTGCGTGCCTGCATCAATCAACAGTAAAACAATTGATTTCTTATGGAGTTCTCGTCATTTATGCCTTACAATTTCTGTATTTTCTTTCTATATTACATATATTTGTATGTTACTACCTGTACTTACACAGCAGATACAATTGATTTACACAAGTTAATATTCCCCTTTAACCAGTATTTATGCATTAGTTTATGTGTCGGGGGGCTAGGGTCAGTTTGTTATATCTGGAGTACTTCTCCTGTCTTATCCGGTGTCCTGTGTGAATTTAAGTATGCTCTCTCTAATTCTCTCTTTCTTTCTCTCTCTCGGAGGACCTGAGCCCTAGGACCATGCCTCAGGACTACCTGGCATGATGACTCCTTGCAGTCCCCAGTCCACCTGGCCGTGCTGCTGCTCCAGTTTCAACTGTTCAACTGCCTGCGGCTATGGAACCCTGAACTGTTCACCGGACGTGCTACGTGTCCCAGACCTGCTGTTTTCAACTCTCTAGAGACCGCAGCAGCGGTAGAGATACTCTTAATGGTCGGCTATGAAAAGCCAACTGACATTTACTCCTGAGGTGCTGACTTGCTGCACCCTTGACAACTACTGTGATTATTATTATTTGACCATGCTGGTCATTTATGAACATTTGAACATCTTGGCCATGTTCTGTTATAATCTCCACCCGACACAGCCAGAAGAGGACTGGCCACCCCTCATAGCCTGGTTCCTCTCTAGGTTTCTTCCTAGGTTTTGGCCTTTCTAGGGAGTTTTTCCTAGCCACCGTGCTTCTACACCTGCATTGCTTGCTGTTTGGGGGTTTAGGCTGGGTTTCTGTACAGCACTTTGAGATATCAGCTGATGTAAGAAGGGCTATATAAATACATTTGATTTGATTTGATTAGTCTGGAATAAGACCTATGTGAGGTTGCCAGGATTTGGGGCCTTTTTCTACCACTGCTTATGTTGCCTTACATTAAACATTTAATGACAGATTTAAGAAAGGATTCGTCCCTACTAGCTGTTATTCCGTGTTTTCCACTGTGCAACATCTGTTTGTCAGTATGGGCCGGCCGGTGGTGTGAAAAGTAACTTCTAAGAAACATCTGCCTGTGGGAAGAGAGAGACAACCCCAGGGCACGTCTCTCAGCACCCAACAGACTGGGTTTAAATACTATTCGTCATCTTTCAAATACTTTGTGCGCTTGCGCTTGCCTGTCTGGAATTGTCAGATGGGCGGTGTTTGCAGGTTTTGGAGTATTCTATTGGCCAGGCAAGCTCAATCAAGCACAGATAATGTAATTGAAATTTCAAATAGTATTTGAACCCAGGTCTGCGCCTCTACACAGCACCCACCACCTAGCATTCCCAGTGAGCCTTGGTGACAGCCTGACAGCCCTTTTTCCTGGCACTTAGCAGTCCTCAGTGTGTAAATACAGACCACCACACAGCTCACCAGCAGTTAGATAATAGCCGTGGCCAGAGTCATGGGATGATATTACAAGTGGATGTTATACTGTACCATCATAATTTGGGTTTGATACTGCAACTAGCACATTATGAAAAAAATGTCTTCATTAACTTCTTATGGCTGCAGGGGCAGTATTGAGTAGCTTGGATGAAAGGTGCACAGAGGTGCTCAGAGTAAACAGCCTGCTCCTCAGTCATAGTTGCTAATATATGCATATTATTATTAGTATTGGATAGAAAACACTCTGAAGTTTCTAAAACTGTTTGAATTGTGTCTGTGAGTATAACAGAACTCATATGGCAGGCAAAAACCTGAGAAAAAATCCAAACAGGAAGTGGAAATTCTGAGGCTGGTAGATTTTCAAACAAGCTCCCATTGAAATCACAGCGAGATATGGATGAGTTTTCACTTCCTACGGCTTCCACTCGATGTCAACAGTCTGTAGAACTTTGTCTGATGACTCTCCTGTAAAGGGGGGCCGGATGAGAGGAGAATTAGTCAGGTCTGCCATGAGGTGACCATACTTTGACCATGCGTGTTCACATGAGAGGGTGCTCCGTTCCATCGCTCATCTGAAGTCAATGTAATTCTCCGGTTGGAACGTTATTAAAGATTTATGTTAAAAACAGTCTAAAGATTGATTCAATACATAGTTTGACATGTTTCTACGGACTGTTACGGAACTTTTTGACATTTCGTCAGGTTTTAGTGAACGCGCTTCCCTGACGTTGGATTTTTATACCAAACACGCAACAAAAAATAGCTATTTGGACATAAATGATGGACATTACCGAAAAAACCGAACATTTCTTGTGGAAGTGGGAGTCCTGGGAGTGCATTCCGACGAAGATCAGCAAAGGTAAGTGAAGATTTATAATGCTTTTTAGGAGTTTTGTTGACTGCACAATTTTGGAGGGTAACTGTATGGCTTGCTTTTGTGGCTGAACGCTGTTTTCAGATTATTGAATATTGTGTTTTGCCGTAAAGCTTTTTGAAATCTGACACAGCGGTTGCATTAAGAACAAGTGTATCTTTAATTCTATGTAAAACATGTATCTTTCATCAAAGTTTATGATGAGTATTTCTGTTATTTGACGTATTTCTGAACATGGCGCCAATGTAAACAGAGGTTTTTGGATATAAATATGAACTTAATCGAACAAGACATATATGTATTGTGTAATACGAAGTCCTATGAGTGTCATCTGATGAAGATCATCAAAGGTTAGTGATGAATTTTATCTCTATTTGTGCTTTTTGTGACTCCTCTCTTTGGCAGGAAAAATGGCAGAATATTTCTTTGAGTTGGTGGTGACCTAACATAATCGTTTGTGGTGCTTTCGCAGAAAAGCCTATTTGAAATCGGACACTTTGGTGGGATTAACAACAAGATTACCTTTAAAATGGTATAAGACACATGTATGTTTGAGAAATTTTAATAATGAGATTTCTGTTGTTTGAATTTGGCGACCTGCACTTTCACTGGCTGTTGTCATATCGATCCCGTTACCGGGATTGCAGCCATAAGAAGTTTTAACTACAGTTGAAGTCGGAAGTTTACATACACCTTAACCGAATACATTTAAACTCAGTTTTTCACAATTCCTGACATTTAATCATGGTAAAACTTCCCTGTCTTAGGTCAGTTAGGATCACCACTATATTTTAAGAATGTGAAATGTCAGAATAATAGTAGAGAATGATTTAATTTCAGCTTTTATTTCTTTCATCACATTCCCAGTGGGTCACAAGTTTACATACACTCAATTAGTATTTGGTTGCATTGTCTTTAAATTGTTTAACTTGGGTCAAACGTTTCAGGTAGCCTTCCACAAGCTTCCCACAATAATTTGGGTGAATTTTGGCCCATTCCTCCTGACAGATCTGGTGAAACTGAGTCCGGTTTGTATTTCTCCTTGCTCGCACACGCTTTTTCAGTTCTGCCCACAAATTTTCGATGG
Organism: Salvelinus fontinalis; assembly: GCF_029448725.1. Taxonomy (NCBI): domain Eukaryota; kingdom Metazoa; phylum Chordata; class Actinopteri; order Salmoniformes; family Salmonidae; genus Salvelinus; species Salvelinus fontinalis. The sequence goes on along the minus strand of NC_074678.1, from coordinate 37,920,368 downwards.
GATTGGGGTCAGGGCTTTGTGATGGCCACTCCAAAACCTTGACTTTGTTGTCCTTAAGCCATTTTACCACAACTTTGGAAGTATGCTTGGGGTCATTGTCCATTTGGAAGACCCATTTGCGACCAAGCTTCAACTTCCTGACTGATGTCTTGAGATGTTGTTTCAATATATCCACATAATTTTCCATCCTCATGATGCCATCCATTTTGTGAAGTGCACCAGTCCATCCTGTAGCAAAGCACCCCCACAACATGATGCTGCCACCCCTATACTTCACGGTTGGGATGGTGTTCTTCGGCTTGCAGCCTCCCCCTTTTTCCTCCATACATAATGATGGTCATTATGACCAAACAGTTCTATTTTTGTTTCATCAGACCAGAGGACATTTCTCCAAAAAGTTCGATCTTTGTCCCCATGTGCAGTTGCAAACCATAGTCTGGCTTTTTTATGGCGGTTTTGGAGCAGTGGCTTCTTCCTTGTTGAGCGGCCTTTCAAGTTATGTCGATATACGACTCGTTTTACTGTAGATATAGATACTTTTGTACCTGTTTCTTCCAGCATCCTCACAAGGTCCTTTGCTGTTGTTCTGAGATTGATTTGCACTTTTTGCACCAAAGTACGTTCATCTCTAGGAGACAGAACGTGTCTCCTTCCTGAGAGGTATGATGGCTGCGTGGTCCCATGGTGTTTATACTTGCGTACTATTGTTTGTACAGATGAACGTGGTACCTTCAGGCGTTTGGAAATTGCTCCCAAGGATGAACCAGACTTGTGGAGGTCTACAATCTTTTTCTGAGGTCTTGGCTGATGTCTTTTGATTTTCCCATGATGTCAAGCAAAGAGGACTGAGTTGGAAGGTAGGCCTTGAAATACATCCACAGGCACACCTCCAATTGACTCAAATTATGTCAATTAGCCTATCAGAAGCTTCTAAAGCCATGACATCATTTTCTGGAATTTTCCAAGCTGTTTAAAGGCACAGTCAACTTAGTGTATGTAAACTTCTGACCCACTGGAATTGTGATACACTGAATTATAAGTGAAATAATCTATCTGTAAACAATTGTTGGAAAAATTACTTGTGTCATGCACAAAGTAGATGTCCAAACCAAATTGCCAAAACTATAGTTTGTTAACAAGAAATTTGTGGAGTGGTTGAAAAACGAGTTTAATGACTCCAATCTAAGTGTTTGTAAACTTCCGACTTTAACTGTATGTCCATTTCACAGGTACAGTTTCACTGGAAATGAGTAGTTAAGGATTTTTAAGAGCAAAGCAGTAGCAGCCAGAGCTATGGATTAAAGAGGTCTTGTCCCAGAGTGCACTCTGTTTGTCATGCCTGGACATCATCATCAAGGCTTGATTTGACTGGTTATGTGACACATAAAATACAGTCCAAAATGTGGTCGTTCCACCAACTCGGTACCTTTTAAGAAGTGTAACTTGGTCAAAAGAAAACCTTTGATTTCATCAACTGTTAACATTCTGTCATAAAGAGCTAATTTTCAACCTAAACAAACATGATTTCCCATCTCAATAGATAGAAAATTAAATAATAATACTATAGCTAGGGTGGCTGATCCCACCCTGGCTTATATTCAGGGCGGGATGTAAATGTAAAATGTTCTTTTTCTAAAATAAATCCCTGCACAAAAAGAAATCACTGCATTTGACTCACACAGCCTCAGTCACTTACTCACCTTGTCCACTGTGTGTGTGCCTCTCTGTGACATATGCTAAACATCTAGCTGGCTAGCTCATCATGTCTCAGTCTAAACTATACACTAAAAAATACAGAAAGGAGTGGGAATCAAACCTTGAATTTAAAGGCTGGTTGAAGCCGTTTATTGGAGATGATACACGGGCATACTGCCTGTATTGTAAGGCTGACTTCTACGCCAAACTCAGTGATGTAAAAAAACACATGACAACTCAAAAACATACCATTTATGGTTAAAAAAAATTGACTCTGCAAAAAAGGCTGAGGCCACCATGGCATTAGCTATCGCTGAACACTGTTCCATGCTGGCATGTGATCACATTGGAGAAGAATGTAGAGCAAATGTAGAGCAAAGTTTCAGACTGATCCAGTGAAGAATTACATCACTACACAACATTTGTGTAGTGATGTAGAGACAGCAGTGGGGTAAAACTGTAGAACTCAGTTCCAACATTTGAATATAAAAATGCATTTTTTTCAAACAAAATTACACTACATTTTATCTCTGGGACCCTCAGGATGACAAATCAGAGCAAGATTACTGAATGTAAGTACATTATTTACTTTCAGAGGTGAATGTATCAAACCAGTTACCTTGATAAAAGTGTTTTGTTGTTGTGCACTATCCTCAAAAAATAGCATGGTCTTTTTTTTGTAATAGCTACTGTAAATTAGACACTGCAGTTAGATTAACAAGAATGTAAGCTTTCTGCCCATATTAGACATGTCTATATCCCGGAATTGGCTGTTGTTTACAACGTCATTCTAGTCACATTATCGCATATTGAGCAACTGTCCCGGTTTAGGGACACCGAAAAGCCTGCGCCCCCCTGCCAACCCCTCAGTTTGGGAACCACTGATCTACAGAGTCACATGTTGCTTGCCTTTCGTTTAGCTCATTTTAAATGAGGCCACGAAACTGCGCATCTCCTAAGGTTTGTGGCATGGCAGGCATGAGCAAACTCCATGCTCACGGTGATTCCCTCTCTAGAGTTCTTCCTCTCTCACACGCATTTAATTCATCACAGGGAACATCCAAACTCTGACCAATCAGCATGGCTTTGAATGTTGCTAGGTCACTCTTGGGCGTGGTTTTGCATCAAGTTTGGCGTGGATAAAAAGGATGTCTGGGAGTGGTCTGAGTGGGGAGGGGAAAACTGAAAACGAGCTATTATTGGCAGAGAGGTTTGGAATTTTTTGTTATTGGTCTATTAACCAATTTACCGAATGGTGATGTCACCATTGCAAGCCGAAACTTCCGCCGACGCAAACCTGCTGATTAGAAGGTCCCGTGTAGATTGTATTTTCAACCAGTAACTATCAGGAAATAACACTGACAAAATCAAATAAAAACATTTACATTGTTAGTTTCATCAGCTGTTCTACAATATGAAAAAACACACGAAAAACTGAATTTCGATTGCACAGGTTCTTTAAAAAATGTCTAGCCTGTCTATCTATTGGCAACAGGGTTGACTTGTTATGTTCGACCAACTCAGTTTTCCATCACAAAACACCAGAAAATGGCCAGAGTAGAACCAGCTCACCTGCTTTTACACTATGATTTGACTTCTAGATGTTCAACATTTCTTTCTAAAAAATATTTTAAAAGGAATGTAACAGGGACAGACTTAAATGAATCACTAATCACATAAAATAAATAATCATCTCCAGAAAGGAATTTGTCAAAGCAACAAAATAACTAGGGCTTTACAATGATAGTGAAAACCCACTTAACTGGTCAGAATTGAAGGAATGATGGATGGGGCTAAATACAGGGAAATTCTTGACGGAAACCAGTTTCAGTCTTCCAGAGATTTGAGACTGGGAAGAAGGTTCACCTTCAGGCAGGACAATGACCCTAAGCATACTGCTAAAGAAACACTTGAGTGGTTTAATGGGAAACATTTAAATGTCTTGGAATGGCTTAGTCAAAGCCCAGACCTCAATCCAATTGAGAATCTGTGGTATGATTTAAAGATTGCTGTACACCAGCGGAACCCTTCCAACTTGAAGAGCTAGTAATCTTGCTAGCATTTAGCTATTTGTGCCTTACGGATTGTGGTTGTTGTGGATGGCTGTTTACAAATCTAAATGTGTATTTGAACCTAATAATTGCTGAATTCAAGAAGTTTAAACTGCCTAATCATTGTTTTTGAAACCAGTGAAAAATGCACTCTCGCAACAGCTGCATAGTGCAGATCCCAGCCTATGGAATAAAAGTGGGGCTTTAATTGCTCAATCTAATTCATGCTGCTAAAAAAAAAAATCCATAGGCCTAATTGACACATACTCAAACTTGCACACTTTTGATAGACTTAAAGGGGCAATCTGTAGTTGCTACATCCATTTTTGGACTTATAAATTGTGTATATCCATTGATTCTTGAAGAATATAACTTATAAATGCCTCATGAGCTTAGTTCAACTGTCACACTCCATGAGAACCCAACATATAAGCTTGTTTTTCTCCAATGTTCGTAAACAAACACTGTATAGCCTCCTAACATGGTAAAAACAAAAATGTGGATATCATGGAGGGTCAGTCCTTGCATCTATAGCTCTGTGTATTCATCTGAGAGTGGTTACATTTCTCCAGGCCCATCCCTCAGTTTTTTACCAAAACCGTTTTGTTATTGTTTTATCTGTGGATTTTCTCTTTAAACAGCTGCATATTATTAGCATATCAAAGTGTCACCAACAAAAAGGTAAACAATAGGCCTATAGCAAATGCAGCATATGGCATTCATTTTTTACATGTAAATAGTACTTTTCAGTAGTGCTCAAAGCATGCAATTCCATGAGCGCAGCATTTATTTATCAACTCGGCTCAATCAGTTCTCCATGACAACAAAATCAAAAACAACAGAGTAGGGCTGGCTAATAAGTTCTTCGATTTGAGGTCATGCTCAGGTAAAACAATTTGGCTAATCTATACTTCCATATTTCCAAGTCCTTTTCTTGAAGATCAAGGGGTGTAACGTTTATTGGAATAACTGGAATTCTGATAGACTTTGGTTTTTAATGTAGATATATAATTTAATCGTATTATTATATGTAGTAGAAAGCGATGGGTTAGAAGAAGCCTACATAACCAACCCATAAAGTAAAATGTAACATCCATATATGTCCAGCTATGTAAACTTTAACATTGATTTATCCTGCAATAGATGTTGTTCAATTGGTAACATACATTTTTGTCTTCTTCTAATGCCTCTTAAGGGAAAAGTAATCTAAAAGTAACAAAATTTAATCAGATTACGTTACTGAGTTTGGGTAATTCAAAAATTATGTTACTGATTACAATTTTGGACAAGTCAATAGTAACTGTAACGGATTACATTTAGAAAGTAACCTATCCAACCCTGCTTATGCATGACATTTATAAAGGACATACACTTGACCTTACAGTAAACGTATCAACTCATGCTTGTTATCAAACCTGTATGTAACAGGTTTCCTACACTTGAAGTAGTTCACTCGTAATGATGTACAAATACAAACTACATTCAGAGGATGTACCATTATACTGGATGTACCACTCTACTGGAGGAACCACTATAACTGGAGGTACCACTCTACTGGAGGTACCACTCTACTGGAGGACCCACTATAACTGGAGGTACCACTCTACTGGAGGTACCACTATAACTGGAGGTACCACTCTACTGGAGGTACCACTCTACTGGATGTACCACTCTACTGGATGTACCACTATAACTGGAGGTACCACTCTACTGGATGTATCACTCTACTGGAGGTACCACTATAACTGGAGGTACCACTCTACTGGATGTACCACTATAACTGGAGGTACCACTCTACTGGATGTACCACTCTACTGGAGGTACCACTATAACTGGAGGTACCACTATAACTGGAGGTACCACTCTACTGGATGTACCACTATAACTGGAGGTACCACTCTACTGGATGTACCACTATAACTGGAGGTACCACTCTACTGGAGGTACCACTCTACTGGATGTACCACTCTACTGGAGGTACCACTCTACTGGAGGTACCACTATAACTGGAGGTACCACTCTACTGGAGGTACCACTCTACTGGATGTACCACTCTACTGGAGGTACCACTCTACTGGATGTACCACTATAACTGGAGGTACCACTCTACTGGATGTACCACTATAACTGGAGGTACCACTATAACTGGAGGTACCACTCTACTGGAGGCACCACTCTACTGGAGGTACCACTCTACTGGATGTACCACTCTACTGGAGGACCACTCTACTGGATGTACCACTCTACTGGAGGACCACTCTACTGGATGTACCACTCTACTGGAGGTACCACTCTACTGGATGTACCACTATAACTGGAGGTACCACTCTACTGGATGTACCACTCTACTGGAGGACCACTCTACTGGATGTACCACTCTACTGGAGGTACCACTCTACTGGAGGTACCACAATAACTGGAGGTACCACTCTACTGGAGGTACCACTCTACTGGATGTACCACTCTACTGGATGTACCACTATAACTGGATGTACCACTCTACTGGATGTACCACTCTACTGGAGGTACCACTCTCCTGGAGGTACCACTCTACTGGAGGGACCACTCTACTGGAGGTCCCACTCTACTGGAGGTACCACTCTACTGGATGTACCACTATAACTGGAGGTACCACTCTACTGGAGGTACCACTATAACTGGAGGTACCACTCTACTGGATGTACCACTCTTCCGGAGGTACCACTCTACTGGATGTACCACTATAACTGGAGGTACCACTATAACTGGAGGTACCACTCTACTGGAGGTACCACTCTACTGGATGTACCACTCTACTGGAGGTACCACTCTACTGGATGTACCACTCTACTGGATGTACCACTCTACTGGAGGTACCACTCTACTGGATGTACCACTATAACTGAAGGTACCACTCTACTGGATGTACCACTCTACTGGAGGTACCACTATAACTGGAGGTACCACTCTACTGGATGTACCACTCTACTGGAGGTACCACTCTACTGGAGGTACCACTATAACTGGAGGTACCACTCTACTGGAGGTACCACTCTACTGGAGGTACCACTCTACTGGATGTACCACTCTACTGGATGTACCACTATAACTGGATGTACCACTCTACTGGAGGTACCACTCTACTGGAGGTACCACTCTACTGGATGTACCACTCTACTGGATGTACCACTATAACTGGATGTACCACTCTACTGGATGTACCACTCTAACTGGATGTGCCACTCTACTGGAGGTACCACTCTACTGGAGGTACCACTCTACTGGATGTACCACTCTACTGGAGGTACCACTCTACTGGAGGTACCACTCTACTGGATGTACCACTATAACTGGATGTGCCACTCTACTGGAGGTACCACTCTACTGGAGGTACCACTCTATTGGAGGTACCACTCTACTGGAGGTACCACTCTACTGGATGTACCACTATAACTGGAGGTACCACTCTACTGGATGTACCACTCTACTGGAGGTACCACTCTACTGGAGGAACCACTATAACTGGAGGTACCACTCTACTGGATGTACCACTCTACTGGAGGTACCACTATAACTGGAGGTACCACTATAACTGGAGGTACCACTCTACTGGATGTACCACTCTACTGGATGTACCACTATAACTGGAGGTACCACTCTACTGGATGTACCACTATAACTGGAGGTACCACTCTACTGGAGGTACCACTCTACTGGAGGTACCACTATAACTGGAGGTACCACTATAACTGGAGGTACCACTCTACTGGATGTACCACTCTACTGGATGTACCACTATAACTGGAGGTACCACTCTACTGGATGTACCACTATAACTGGAGGTACCACTCTACTGGAGGTCCAACTCTACTGGAGGTACCACTCTACTGGATATACCACTCTACTGGATGTACCACTCTACTGGATGTACCACTATAACTGGAGGTACCACTCTACTGGAGGTACCACTCTACTGGATATACCACTATAACTGGATGTACCACTCTACTGGATGTACCACTCTACTGGAGGTACCCCTCTAACTGGAGGTACCACTCTACTGGAGGTACCACTCTACTGGATGTACCACTCTACTGGAGGTACCACTCTACTGGAGGTACCACTATAACTGGAGGTACCACTCTACTGGAGGCACCACTCTACTGGAGGTACCACTCTACTGGATGTACCACTCTACTGGATGTACCACTCTACTGGAGGTACCACTCTACTGGAGGTACCACTATAACTGGAGGTACCACTATAACTGGATGTACCACTATAACTGGAGGTACCACTATAACTGGATGTACCACTCTACTGGATGTACCACTCTACTGGAGGTACCACTCTACTGGAGGTACCACTCTACTGGATGTACCACTCTACTGGATGTACCACTATAACTGGAGGTACCACTCTACTGGAGGTACCACTCTACTGGAGGTACCACTCTACTGGATGTACCACTCTACTGGAGGTACCACTCTACTGGAGGTACCACTCTACTGGATGTACCACTCTACTGGAGGTACCACTCTACTGGAGGTACCACTATAACTGGAGGTACCACTCTACTGGATGTACCACTCTACTGGAGGTACCACTCTACTGGAGGTACCACTATAACTGGAGGTACCACTCTACTGGAGGTACCACTCTACTGGAGGTACCACTCTACTGGATGTACCACTCTACTGGATGTACCACTATAACTGGATGTACCACTCTACTGGATGTACCACTCTACTGGAGGTACCACTCTACTGGATGTACCACTCTACTGGAGGTACCACTCTACTGGATGTACCACTCTACTGGATGTACCACTATAACTGGATGTACCACTCTACTGGAGGTACCACTCTACTGGAGGTACCACTCTACTGGATGTACCACTCTACTGGATGTACCACTATAACTGGATGTACCACTCTACTGGATGTACCACTCTAACTGGATGTGCCACTCTACTGGAGGTACCACTCTACTGGAGGTACCACTCTACTGGAGGTACCACTCTACTGGATGTACCACTCTACTGGAGGTACCACTCTACTGGAGGTACCACTCTACTGGATGTACCACTATAACTGGATGTGCCACTCTACTGGAGGTACCACTCTACTGGAGGTACCACTCTATTGGAGGTACCACTCTACTGGAGGTACCACTCTACTGGATGTACTACTATAACTGGAGGTACCACTCTACTGGATGTACCACTCTACTGGAGGTACCACTCTACTGGAGGAACCACTATAACTGGAGGTACCACTCTACTGGATGTACCACTCTACTGGAGGTACCACTATAACTGGAGGTACCACTATAACTGGAGGTACCACTCTACTGGATGTACCACTCTACTGGATGTACCACTATAACTGGAGGTACCACTCTACTGGATGTACCACTATAACTGGAGGTACCACTCTACTGGAGGTACCACTCTACTGGAGGTACCACTATAACTGGAGGTACCACTATAACTGGAGGTACCACTCTACTGGATGTACCACTCTACTGGATGTACCACTATAACTGGAGGTACCACTCTACTGGATGTACCACTATAACTGGAGGTACCACTCTACTGGAGGTCCAACTCTACTGGAGGTACCACTCTACTGGATATACCACTCTACTGGATGTACCACTCTACTGGATGTACCACTATAACTGGAGGTACCACTCTACTGGAGGTACCACTCTACTGGATATACCACTATAACTGGATGTACCACTCTACTGGATGTACCACTCTACTGGAGGTACCACTCTAACTGGAGGTACCACTCTACTGGAGGTACCACTCTACTGGATGTACCACTCTACTGGAGGTACCACTCTACTGGAGGTACCACTATAACTGGAGGTACCACTCTACTGGAGGCACCACTCTACTGGAGGTACCACTCTACTGGATGTACCACTCTGCTGGATGTACCACTCTACTGGAGGTACCACTCTACTGGAGGTACCACTATAACTGGAGGTACCACTATAACTGGATGTACCACTATAACTGGAGGTACCACTATAACTGGATGTACCACTCTACTGGATGTACCACTCTACTGGAGGTACCACTCTACTGGAGGTACCACTCTACTGGATGTACCACTCTACTGGATGTACCACTATAACTGGAGGTACCACTCTACTGGAGGTACCACTCTACTGGAGGTACCACTCTACTGGATGTACCACTCTACTGGAGGTACCACTCTACTGGAGGTACCACTCTACTGGATGTACCACTCTACTGGAGGTACCACTCTACTGGAGGTACCACTCTACTGGATGTACCACTCTACTGGAGGTACCACTATAACTGGAGGTACCACTATAACTGGATGTACCACTCTACTGGATGTACCACTATAACTGGAGGTACCACTCTACTGGAGGTACCACTATAACTGGAGGTACCACTCTACTGGATGTACCACTCTTCTGGAGGTACCACTCTACTGGATGTACCACTATAACTGGAGGTACCACTATAACTGGAGGTACCACTCTACTGGAGGTACCACTCTACTGGATGTACCACTCTACTGGAGGTACCACTCTACTGGAGGTACCACTCTACTGGATGTACCACTCTACTGGAGGTACCACTCTACTGGAGGTACCACTCTACTGGAGGTACCACTATAACTGTGCCTCTGCTCTAGCCATTTTGTTAGCCTACCTGTTGTGCTGTCTATCTCAGCATCTTCTCTGCTGTCGTTGTCTGTCTGTCTCAGCATCTTCTCTGTCTGTCTGTCTGTCTGTCTGTCTGTCTGTCTGTCTGTCTGTCTGTCTGTCTGTCTGTCTGTCTGTCTGTCTGTCTGTCTTTCTCAGCATCTTCTCTGCTGTCACGGTCTGTCTGTCTGTCTGCCTGTCCATCTGTATCAGCATCTTCTCTGCTGCACTGCCTGCCTGTCTGCTTACGCCTTATAATTTATAAAAGCCAAGCTAAAGAATTAAGATATATTGCAAATCAGTGGCAAATTGGCATATCTGTACCCCTGAATCAACACCTACCCTAAGTGTCAATTACTATTATTACAGGGCTCCAGACTAACATTTTCCTCTGGTATCATTGCTGCAACTAACTTTTACAGTTGGTGGCACCAGCCCATGATTTGGTCAGATAATGAGTTATCATGTTATAAAGTAAGATTGCTCTATTAGTGCTCTATAGGAAGTGTAATAAATAGACTACTGACATATTCAATAAATAATTTGTTTCATCTAACACGTCCAAGCAGGAATGCATGACTCAAGATATTTTGTGCAACCTATTCCAGTGATTGTCATGAATTTTGGGTTGCTAATTAGACAACAGTTGCTATATTTTACTGTCAAACTAGAACATCAGAATGAACTGTTTTTTTGTTTTGTTTAATAGAGATTACAGTACCAGTCAAAAGTTTGGACACATCTAATCATTCAAGGGTATTTATTTTATTTTCTACATTGTGGAATAATAGTGAAGACACAAACTATGAAATAACATATGGAATCATGTAGCAACCCAAAGTGTTAAACAAATCAAAATATATTTTAGATTTGAGATTCTTCAAAGTAGCCACCCTTTGTCATGATAACAGCCAAGCGCAAAACCCTTTTTTTAGACATTTTTGCAAATGTATTGCAAATTAAATACAGAAACCTCTCATTGACATAAGTATTCACACCCCTGAGTCAATACATGTTAGAATCACATTTGGCAGCAATTACAGTGTGTCTTTCTGGGTAAGTCTCTAAGAGCTTTCCACGCCTGGATTGTGCAACATGTGCCCATTATTCATTTCACATTTTTTCAAGCTCTGTCAAATTGGTTGTTGATCATTGCTAGACAAAACACATTTTCCGGTCTTGCCATAGATTTTTAAGCAGATTTAAGTCAAAACTAACTCGGCCACTCAGGAACATTCACTGTCTTCTAGGTAAGCAACTCCAGTGTAGATTTGGCCTTGTGTTTTAGGTTCTTGTCCTGCTGAAAGGTGAATTAATCTCCCTGTGTCCCGGTGGAAAGCAGTGGAGGCTGCTGAGGGGAGGACGGCTCATAATAAAGGCTGGAATGGAGTCAATGGAATGGTATCAAACACATGGAACCCATGTGTTTGTGGTTGATACCATTCCATTGCCTCCATTCTGGGGCAGCAGGTAGCCTAGTGGTTAGAGCGTTGGACTAATAACCGAAAGGTTGCAAGATTGAATCCCCAAGGTAAAAATCTGTCATTCTGCCCATGAACAAGGCAGTTTACCCACTGTTCCTAGGCTGTCATTGAAAATAAGAATTTGTTCTTAACTGACTTGCCAAGTTAAATAAAGGTCAAAACCAGCCATTACTATGAGCTGTCCTCCCCTCAGCAGCCTCCACTGGTGAAAAGCAGGCCATATTTGTATTCTGTAGAGGCTAATTTCTTTTCACTCTGTTAATTAGGTTAGTATTGTGGAGTAACTACAATGTTTCCTCTTCCAAAGCTGGATTAGGTACGCATTTCAGGCAAGGCCAGGCACATACCTGGAGGTGGAATTTTATCAAAAGCATATTTGCCAGTAATTCATGTCAGAGGTCGATGACTGATATGGTAGGAATTCCTCTGATCACAGAACCGTTGCGGAAACGCAGCTTTTTTTTTTTTGGGCTAAAACACCATTATATTTGCTCCATTTACTACTAAAGAAATTTAAATAGGGAATTCACATTTCATACATGTCAATCAGAGCACATTCTCAGAAATCCAGGTTAGAAAAACAAGTCAATTAATTGAATATGAACAAAGTCAATGTAAGACCAAAGGAACACTGTATTCATTAACAGTGCAGTATGCCCATATCACCAAGGTGTAGTTTCATTTGAAATGAGTAGCTATAAAAGGACTTTTAGGAATTTAAAAAAATGTTAATGTTTGACAGACAGAATAATTTCCCGGTTGTTTCCATGTCATGAGAAACATCCTTGACTTATCTGAAGTACACTGCCTGTGCAGAATGAGCAAAAGCAGTTTTAAGTTACTCTCGACAACAAAAGCCACACACTTATTTCACATTATAAACTGGCTGGTTCCAGCCCTGAATGGTGATTGGCTGACAGCCATGCTATATCAGCCCATATACCACGGGTATGACAACATTGTTACTGCTCTAATTACGCTGGTAACCAGTTTATAATAGAACAGCCCTTAGCCGTGGTATATAGGCCATATGCCACACCCCCACGTGCCTTATTGCTTAAATATAGCACTTTGAGGATTTCTAAGATTCAAAACACACCATTTTGTTTTGTTCAGTAGAGTTATGCTTGTGTTACTAGTACTCTCACATCAATGCTGATTTCTAAGTTCAAGATAAAACAGAGCCAATCAGCAAGCCTTATATTCACATTCCATTTATTGCATCAGTTGTGTAAGACAACAGAATTTACTACAAAACAGACAAAACTGTCAGTGTGTGGTTAACTGTATACATATTGTATAGACGCATTAAAAGACATGGCAACATTTAAGATACTACTCCCCACCAGTGAAAAGGTTGTGTACCAAATGTGGCTCAAGGCTGCCATCTAGCGAATATTACATGTTGAGGAACAGTTTATTACTCTAGCAAATGCAGTCTTTCTTGACCTAATGTCTCGACATGTAGAGACAGTAATAATCTAAATGTTTTTTACCATACATTTCTTGCTATTCAAAAATAAGTTGCCATATAAAAAAATACATCTGCTCATGATCCAAACATACGAACACATTGATTTGCCCAACGCAGTCCAGAGACTATATTATGTAGATCAGGTGGTCGTCTATTTACAACGAAACATTGATCAATACCTAGACACACTCAGTAATACGTGCGTTTTCCACTAGTGTTTGGATAATATGCTCAAAGATATAACAAGGGATTAAAAATAACAGTCCAAATGTTTTCAGAACAATAACATCTATATCATGTGTCCTAGGTAGACGAGTACTGGACCATTCACATAACCAGTGGCTGGACACAGAGGAGAAGAAGGGATAGTGTTGGGTGTCTGGGGCAAAGCTGCAGGACAGTCACAGAGGCTTAGGGCAGCCAGACCCGAGCTTCACACCAGATCTGGGCCTCAATCCGGGCCTCAATCCGCATTCTGCCTGAGGATCCTCTTCTCTTCCTCTACGAAGCTCTTGTCAGATGTGGCCTGGCCCAGATCCCTCTTCCTCTTCTCCTTCTGCTGGAAGCTCTCCACCCTACGCTTCTTCGCCGAGGCCTTGTCTCCGTCCTCGTCTACACCAGGGAGAAAACAACATGTCATAATCATTCAGAAATTAACTGGGAATGCACAGCCGCGTACTGTATCCTGCCTAACTAGCACCGATACCCCCCCCCCCCCCCCTGCTGTAAATATCAAGTTACTATGTGTCAGAGGAGAGAGATAAATCATTTTCTGCCTGAAAATAATTGAGAGATGTGCAGGCATAAGCAGATGGAGGTAAAGCTGGTACCGTAAGCCCACACAACATCTTGAAATGTCTGCACACCCGTCGCATAACTGCTAGCTTTTCGGTGGCGCAAGTGGCTAGTACCTTGTCAAGCGGGCAGTTACGTGTGTTTGCGAGACAGAGGGCTCTGGTTCGAGCAGATGTATGGACAGTGTACCACTACCCTTTGTAGGGAGGAAGATGTAATACTAAGCAGGCAGAATGTGGTCAGTCACACAGGTAACACTTTTCTCCCTACCTGAATCTGATGGCTGTTCCTCTGTGGGCAGGAAGACAGCATTGCCGGTGTGAGGCTGTGGAGCGTCTTCTCCATTATCTTCGTAGATGTTGGACCACTTTATGGCCATGTCCATCCCTGGGGGAGCTCCCTTCTTGGGCTTCTCCGCTTCCGCGGCGTAGGTCTGAGGAGGGGGCACCGCGTTCGTCTTCCACACCTTGAACTCCTTTGCAGGCTGCAGGCAAAGTTACTTATAATTAACTAATCTTTTCAATTGAAAAATTATAGGTTCCCCTATTTATCTGTGCCGCAGGGGTACAATTTACAATGCATGGAGTTATACCAGTTGAGCTGGCAATCAACTAACTATACAAAGGTTTCGTAAACTATGGGTCCGGACCCAAAGTAGGCCCTGGGCATGTGAGAGTTGGGTTGCGAGTTATGAGAATACATAAAATCACACAATTAAGGTTGTTGGATCACAATTAGGGTCACAGGAGGACGATACATACTTTGTTTTTAAATAATAATAAAAAATTGAGTGGCAGCCCACAGTTAAATGCTAACTGAATATGAAATAAGAATGTGTAACTCAATTTTTTATTATTATAAAAAAAAAAGAAGTATATTGTACCTGGCTCTAACGAAGATATTGTCTCAATTTTGAGCAGCTGTAGGACAAACCGGACAGAGTAAGTTTAAATGTCATTTTATTCAACATCCTGGATTGTAAAATTCCGGAAGATACTGACCCTACCCTTAAGCTTGACATGTCATCTTGAACGACAAAGAAGCTGGTTGGCTGACTGCGATTCCAAAATGGCTGCGGTGGCTACTGCGAGAGTCCACATGTGCAGTTACCCATCTCCACTGCTGTGGCAGTCGGCTACATAAAGTAATGATATAAATTAAATCGCAAATGTTTTAGGTGGAAAAGTACACATTTACTGAATTAAAACGGATAGTACTTTTGACAAAAATAGTAAATTCGGACATACGCTTTAAATAAAACAAAGTATTTGTCCACACTTGGCAGATTTCTGAATCATTAATTAACTGGCAAAAGAACAGAGCGCAGTCTACATCCAGCGATGTCACTTGACCTGTTTTATTTCTTCAGCCATTTTAGTGCAGCACAACAGAGGGGGAGAGGAACAACTCCACTTAACTAGTTTCAATGTATGGAATCACTTGGGAGTTTCTGGATTTTGGGTGAACTTTTCCTTTAATGTAACTGTGATTGCGTTCTGACCTCAGTGCAAACAAGCGTAACGGTACAGTCGGTATCTTCTGGCAAGCTTGTAAGGAACAAGTTGTGTATTACAGCCCGATTAATCAGATTATATAGTAGAATGCAGTGGTTTTTTACTGACTAATGTAACACTACATTAGTTATTAGCAGTAGTTGCTGTTAGCTATGTAGCTAGCTAACAACACACACTGACTCACTGTGGGAATTAGCTAGCTACACTGAAAAATATAAAACGAAACATGCAATTTAAAAGATTTTACTGAGTTACAGTTCCTATAAGGAAATGAGTCAATTGAAAATAATGAATTAGGCCCTAATTTATGGATTTCACATGACTGGGAATACAGATATGCATCCATTGGTCACAGATACCTTGGACACCGTAGATCAGAAAACCAGTCAGTATCTGGTGTGACCACCATTTGCCTCATGCAGCTCAACACATCTTCAGAGTTGATCAGGCTGTTGATTATGTCCTGTGGAAAGTTGTCCCACTCCTCTTCAATGGCTGTGTGAAGTTGCTGTATATTGACGGGAACTGGAACACGCCATCGTACATGTCAATCCAGAACATCCCAAACATGCTCAATTGGTGATGTCTGGTGAGTATGCAGGCCATGGAAGAACTGGGACATTTTCAGCTTACAGGAATTGTGTACAGATCCTTGCGACATGGGCCGTGCATTATCATGCTGAAACATGAGGTGATTGCGGAGGATGAATTGCACAACAATGGGCCTCTGGATCTCGTCACAGTATCTCTGTGTATTCAAATTGCCATTGATAAAATGCAATTGTGTTCGTTGTCTGTAGCTTATGCCTGCCCATAACATAACCCCAACGCCACCATGGTGCGCACTGTTCACACCATTGACATCAGCAAACCGCTCGCCCTCACGACACCATCTGCCTGTTGTTGAAACCGAGATTCATCCGTGAAGAGCACACTACTCCAGCATGCCAGTGGCCATCGAAGATTAGCATTTGTTCACTGAAGTCAGTTACGACGCCAAACTGTAGTCAGGTCAAGACCCTGGTGAGGACGACGAGCACGCAGATGAGCTTCCTGAGACTGTTTCTGACCATTTTTGCTGAAATTTCAAACCCCGTTTCATCAACTGTTCGGGCTGGTTTCAAACGATCTTGCAGGATGTGTGTAGGTCCTGGGCTGGCACGGTTACACATGGTCTGAGGTTGTGAGGCCAGTTGGACGTACTGACAAATTCTCTAAAATGACGGCTTATGTTTCATCAACTGTTCGGGCTGGTTTCAAACGATCTTGCAGGATGTGTGTAGGTCCTGGGCTGGCACGGTTACACATGGTCTGAGGTTGTGAGGCCAGTTGGACATACTGACAAATTCTCTAAAATGACGGCTTATGTTTTCCATTATTTTGGACAATACTCCAATTCTCCTTGATTCTACCGCCATTGTATTCAGAATCCACTTCATCATCCGTTTCCGCCATCTTTCCCCCGGAGCTGGAAGTTCTCCGTTCTTCTACTCGGACAGAGAAACCAATTTCTTGAACTGAAAAGGTGATACACGTACACCTAACCTGCGCCCGGTTTCCCGATAGCGATGGAATTTAGGCTTACACGTGTTTTAACAATGCATCTTTCCTACAACAGTCGAAGATGTATCATGTGTTGATGAATCAATAACTTAAATTCTCTCGTAACAGCTCTGGTGGACATTCCTGCAGTCAGCATACAAATTGCACACTCCCTCAAAACTTGACATCTGTGGCACTGTGTTGTGTGACAAAACTGCACATTTTAGAGTGGCCTTTTCGTGTCCCCAGCACACGTGTAATCAGTTTCTTGATATGCCACATTGTCAGGTGGATGGACTATCTTGGCAAAGGAGAAATGCTCAAATACAGGGATGTAAACAAATGTGCACAACATTTGAAAGAAAAGGTTGTTTTTTTTGCTTATGGAACATTTCTGGGATCTTATTTCAGCGCATGAAACATGGGACCAACACTTCACATGTTGCGTTTATATTTTTGTTCAGTATACATAGCAAGTAGGTAGTTAAGGTTAGTTATCTTGGTCAACAACAGCTAGCTAATGGACGAAAGCTAGCTGGCTGGCTGGTTAAACACAGTACCTCTTCTGGAGCTTTCACGGCGCGGCTCTCCCAATCGATCTGTTTATTCAGCGGGTTGTACAGAAAGGACGGCTTAGAGACTGATTTGAAGAGCTCGTCGGGTTTTGGCAGAGGAGCTCCACTGGCAGCCCGCTTGGTCCCGTGTTGGGGAGATTTGCTACCGCTTCCAGTAGCATCGGTCCCCCCCTTCCCCCTTGATTTCTTCTGGCCCGCTTCATCAGAATCGCTGCTGTTACTATCGCTACTGTCACTCAAATCATCGTAACTCATGAAGTAATGGAAAGAGTCCGGTTTCTTCTTATCAGCCATACTGATACAATTATTACCTCAGCTAGCAATACGATGAATTTAACTTTAGAGATAAGATGATGCCCCTAATTAATTAGCAAGCTAGCTTGATGTTTTTGCTGGTTACTCCATTTTGAGTCACTGTTGCCGTAAAGGAGTACGTAATGACGTAAAACCATGGTCGTAAAAATATTTTCTTAAAGGAGCAGTAGTCCATTTTTCCAAGACACGCAACATAACTTTTATGAGCAGTTATTTTCGTCATGATCAATTTTTTATTTAAACTTGATTTAACTAGGCAAGTCAGTTAAGAATACATTCTTATTTACAATGACGGCCTACCCCAGCCAAACCCTAACCCGGACCCATGGTTTCCTTATGGTTTTATTTAAAGTAATTTTCTCCAATCGTTTTCTAAGAACGTGAAAACTTTCCATAAAGACCACAATAAAACTTTAATATCGTTCAGAGAACGTTCTAAGAATGTTATTTAAAACATCCGTTCTGTTCTGTGCGTCATCAACATGATCTATCTTGTTAAGTGTGATCAGATGTGTTTGCTGCGCCCACTAATTGGCCACACCTGATCTTAATAAGTGCTTGTTTTCTGCTTCTTCTTCTGTGGGTTTTATGGTGGACTACACTCAAAACGTTGTATTGCCGCCACCAACTGGACGGTTTGAAACCAAAAAATAAATAAATCCATACGTAATACTGATACTAACTTAATCCATCCTAATAAAAATAGTACATAGCCAAAATAAACAACTCCCACTTCTTCCTTCTTTTAGTTCTCCATGTCTCCGTTCTCAGGCTCTAGGACCTGAGAGGGTGGAATGACTTGTGCCAATATTCCATGTAACTCCTCTGATGTGAAATCTTTCAGCCCCAGGAACCGCTCCACCACAATCACTATGATTTCTACGTTCCTGGACCTTCTCTCCACCTTGGCAGTCCCATTAATTACCATAGCTATAAAGGCCACAAAGTCCACCTTCTTAACCTTTAACATTTCAGGATCCTGCTGGTGAAAGGCAACCCCTGCATCCTACAGTGTAGGCCTATCCACTACAATGGACTCTTCTGGTGCAGCATTCAAACCCTCAACCCTTTTCACAGCTACTGCATATGAAATGCCCTTTATAACCCTGACTTTGCCCACCTCATTCTCTTTCACCCTTGTGGGGCATTCGGTAGATGTGGCTTCATGGTTCCCACCGCAATTGCAACATGTCACATATTCATCCCTCTTACAACACATAATATAATCCATCCACAACTTGGACTTCTCTGATTCTCCCTTTTGCAAACACTTGCTACATGACGAAAATTGCATTTATCCCAAGACCAATTGCATTGGTCTTGGGATAAATGCTCTGTAGTTAATATACCCTAAATGCCCTTGAGTAGGGAGAGACTCTATATCAAAAAACAGAAGAACAGATAGACTCTTCACTTTTTCAGCATTCACCACACAATTCATCCGACGTGCTTCAATTACTCCAGGAATATTTTTCATCTCTTCAAAATCAACTTCCCATGAGACGCCTGATATAACCTCCTTGAGGGGTGCCCTGTTCCGAAGAGGCATACACGACACTTCAAACTGGTTAAGACACAACGCACGTTCCTTCTGATCCGCATAAGCATAAAAAATTTAAACAAGCCCGCTTCTCGTGATCCTCACAGCCTTCACTTTACCCAGCAATCTCTCCACCAGTTTGCGTAACGCAAATGGTTTCTAAAGATTGGTACTCTGCTCAGCTACTCCTCATTAACAAACCGTACTCCTACTAGATACAAAGGGTCATTCTCATCACTGTACCCTACTTTGCTCCGTTTTCCATTATTTTGGACAATACTCCAATTCTCCTTGATTCTACCGCCATTGTATTCAGAATCCACTTCATCATCCGTTTCCGCCATCTTTCCCCCGGAGCTGGAAGTTCTCCGTTCTTCTACTCGGACAGAGAAACCCATTTCTTGAACTGAAAAGGTGATACACGTACACCTAACCTGCGCCCGGTTTCCCAATAGCAATGGAATTTAGGCTTACAGGTGTTTTAACAATGCATCGTTCCTACAACAGTCGAAGATATATAATGTGTTTCCCAAAACACCCCACAGAGAGAATGGTCGTTGTGCGTCATTGGACCATGTTTCGATACTGATAGGAAAAAAAAACTGAAAAGAAAACTGCTTGTTTCCTTTGAATGGGGTCTGTTTAAATAGACAAAAATTAACAGCTTTGTATGTGTAAAAAAACATGGCATGCTAGCTCCATCCTGGTGGTGGTGTGTCACAATAAAAAATGTATGTGTTTGCATGATTAATAGTATTATTGAAACATTCAGTGAAAGTTAAGCAAGTTATAATTATTTTTTTTTTTAACTCAAAATAACCAATAATTTCCATTCTCTGAGCGTTAATTAAACCTCCCAGGAAAGGTTTCAGGGAACCATAGTAAAAACATTATCAGGACCTCCCTGCAACCTAAAAATGTACATTCCCAAAACAGGCAAAATTGTCACTTCTGTTCTCAGAATGTTTAAAAAACGTTCAGTTTTACCAGTCAGGAAACATATGGGTTCGTTCCCAGAACCAATGGGAAACCAAAAACTTACGTTCACAGAACTTCCGAGGTACCAAATGTGCTAGCTGGGTTGCCCTCTCCAAATAATCTTTTCTCTTGCCAGATTGTTTTCCTGCTCAGTCCTGAGCTGGTTGAAGGAAAGTTTCTCCTCCTGCCTCTCCTACTCCATTTTCTCCAGCTCACTCCTCAGCTGGTCGTAGGTGATGTTCCCTGCTCCTCTCTCCTCCATGTTTCCCAGCTCACTTCTAAACTTACAGTAGGCAGTGCTTTCTGCCCCTATGTCTTCCTCATCCTTCTCAATCTTAGAGTGAAGGACCTTGATGTTGTCCTTGAGTGCGTTGTTTTCTTCCTCAGTCCTTTCTAGCTGTTTATTCATTGTTGACATTTTATTGTCATTCCCCCTTTCTTTCGGCCAGAGGTCCTTCCCTTGACCTCTGACCCTTTTCTCCTCCTCCAGAGCATTGGCCAGCTTTGAAGCCCTGCTTTCCTCACCCTGCACTCTGGTGTTAACATTCTCCATCTCTAGGGCCTGGTCTCAGAGTCCTCACTGCTCTTAACTCTAAACTTTCATTGTCTCCAGCTCTGCTCTTTCTTCAGTTGGAGAGATGTTTCCTACAGGCCTCTTTCCATCCAAGAGACCCTGACCTCCACCTCGTCCCCCTTCCTCTGTCCCTCTTCAATGGCTCTCAAATGCAAGGCCCTGCTTACCTCACTTCTTTTAAGACTGGCCTTTGTGTCCTCTTGCTCCCTCTCAAGCAAGGAGGCCTTGGTCTTCTCACTTTCCAAGTCCTTTTCCATTGTAGAGGCCTGGAGCTCGACCTCCTTAATCTTTCTTTGCCACTCTTCCTCTGCCTCCTTTCCCTCCTTATCCACCCACTCCCTCAGCAGGCACATCCTTGACTTCCGTGTAGGTCAGTGGCCTCGGAAGCATCCTGGTTCAGGCTCTCTTTTGTCAAGGTCACAGGAGCCCCTGTGACACCAGTGCGACTGACACTACCACCGACCTATAGGAATGGAAACACTGGAGAAACGTAGGAGGAACAAAGGGGAGAACACACTGAAGATGTGAGGACACATCTAAAGTGTTTTTAGGTCCGCTTGAATGAGCTTGCCCTGCATAACTGAATCAACAACAGAAATTAGGTGACCTTTCACTGTCAGGCCTTTATTTTATGATGTCTGCTCCCCAAATGGCACCCAATTCCATATAGTGCACTACTTTGACCAGGGCCTATAGGGAATACTGTGCCATTTGGGACACAAACATATTTTGGTGATTGATTGCACTTAGGGTGTTGTCCGGGGGTAATCAACCTTGCAAATTACTTTGTTGCAACCTGCGCAGAATAGGTAGGCATTTTTCGAGAGACTCGATTATACAGGGCCCTATTTGTGATATCACTGTAATTATATAGGGAATATTTATGATATCACTGTTATTATATAGGGAATATTTATGATATCACTGTATCCTCTTAGGTCTACTCTACACTAGTCTCATAAATACAAATGTTACACCTACAGGCCATTTAACTGGCGGGGTCAAGAGGACGACTGTAGGCTGCAAGGCACACTCTGGTGTGCGTGCTTGGCAACATTATTGGCAGTTGCCCCACCCAAAGGATACTAGAGTAGACAATTTTGTTATAGACCTATCAAGCCCGCCTGCCATTTTAAAGGCAATGTTCCCAAATACACAGTATGCGAAATGCAGCATATGTCGGCTCAATCAACAATTAGGCTACCTTTAAATTTCAAGCGGCTATAAAGCAGATCTTCCGCGGATCGAATTTAATCTATTCTAGGCTTTAGGACTATTTGTATCTATTTACAGCTCTTACCTGAAACTGTGAATCATCAATCACTCCGCTTGCTTGCGTTTCTCTCCCAGTACTCCTCTCCTCCACTCTTAAGTGGCAAGGTGCAGATTGACTCTATAAAGTAATAGTAACCCAAAAGGAGAAGGCCTACCTGTCACCTCTGTGAAAAGTTCATTGACTGAGCTCTAGTTGTCTGTCTGTCATGTTATAACTGTGGGCCTGGATCATAACCATTATGACACTATAGTGAAGATATTTGTAACAAACAGAGGTGATGTAAGATTGATCAATTTGATCCCTTAGGTTTCAAATTACAATCATTTTAAAATAAGCATTTCAAAATGAATTTATGAATAACATCATGAATTTGTTATGAAAATGTTCAGACCTGCACTTGCAGTTATATAGGAGGAGCCATGACTAGAATACAGTACATATACTGAGTGTACAAAACATTAGGAACCACTTCCTAATATTTAGTTGCTTCCCCATTTGCCCTCAACAGTCTCAATTCGTCAGTGCATGGACTACACTACAAGGTGTGGAAAGCGTTCCACAGGGATTGTAACGTTCGTCTAAGTCGTTCTCCTCCTCAGACGAGGAGGAGCAAGGATCGGACCAAAATGCAGCGGGTGATGAATACATGATGAATTTATTTAGACAAGACGAAACACGAAGCACACTTGATAAATACAAAATAACAAAACGACGTAGACCGACCTGAACATGAGAACTTAACAAACAACGAAGAACGCACGAACAGGAACAGACTACACAAACGAATCAGTCCCGTGTGGTACAAACACTGACACGGAAGACAATCACCCACAAACAAACGGTGTGAACAGCCTACCTTAATATGGTTCTCAATCAGAGGAAACGTCAAACACCTGCCCCTGATTGAGAACCATATAAGGCTAATTAACAATGAAACTAAACATAGAAACAAACATAGACTGCCCACCCAGCTCACGTCCTGAACAACTAAACAAAGCTAAACAAAGGAAAATAAGGTCAGGAACGTGACAGGGATGCTGGCCCATGTTGATTCCAATGCTTCCCACAGTTGTGTGAAGTTGGCTGGTGGACCATTCTTGATACACATGGGAAACTTTTGAGTGTGAAAATACACAATCCATGTCTCAATTGTCTCTAGGCTTAAAAATCCTTCTTTAACCTCCTCCTCTTCATCTACACTGATTGAAGTGGATTTAACAAGTGACATCAAAAAGAGATCATAGACTGATCAGATGAAAGCTATGTCATGGAAAGAGCAGGTGTTCCTAATGTTTTGTATTCTCAGTGTACATATAAAGTGGATAAAACAGTATGTAAACATTAATAAAGTGACCAATGTTCAATTACTCTATGTACATAGGGCAAAGCAGTCTCTAAAGTGCAGGGTAAAGTACTGGGTGGTAGCCGGCTAGTAACAGTGACTAAGGTTCAGGGCAGGGTATTGGGCAGATTCCGGCTAGTGGTAACTGTTTAAAACCCCTAGAGTCGATGTCTGTGACCACGGAAATCTAGTCAGCATAATAGCTCTGTTTGAGCTGGAGTAATCTTTTTTTTTTGCATGGGCTGCGTCTCAATCCATGTCTGTCTTCCGCATCTGCGGTGAAAGGTGACGGAGATACAGCGTGTTTGTCAGACCATGAGACATCCCGAAAATGTCTGTAGCGTCCAAACGGTTTGGCCTAGAAACTATGACCCCTCTATGGAAAGATGATACTTACAAACACAATATGTTTTTCCGTTTTGCTCTACGACCCCCACAAGCTTCACGGGACTCGTCTGAAATCGGTACTGCCTGTCTGCCAAATTCTGCCTGTAGCGTCTGAACAGTTTGGGCTACACACCTATGGAAAGGTGACTCTCACAAACACATACACTACCGGTCCAAAGTTTTAGAACACCTATTCGTTCAAGGGTTTTAGTTTATTTGTACTATTTTCTATATTGTAGAATAATAGTGAAGACCACAAAACTATGAAATAACACATATGTAATCACGTAGCAACCAAAAAGTTTTTAAATCAAAATATATTTGAGATTCGTCACCCTTCTTCACCCTTGATGACAGCTTTGCACACTCTTGGCATTCTCTCTTCATTAATTGCAAAGTCCCTCTTTGCCATGCAAATGAACTGAATCCCCCAAAAACATTTCCACTGCATTTCAGCCCTGTCACAAAAGGACCAGCTGATATCATGTCAGTGATTCTCTCGTTAACACAGGTGTGAGTGTTGACGAGAACAAGGCTGGAGATCACTCTGCCATGCTGATTGAGTTCGAATAACAGACTGGAAGCTTCAAAAGGAGGGTGGTGCTTGGAATAATTGCTCTTCCTCTGTCAACCATGGTTACCTGCAAGGAAACACGTGCCGTCATCATTGCTTTGCACAAAAAGGTCTTCACAGGCAAGGATATTGCTGCCAGTGAGTTTGCACCTAAATCAACCATTTATTGGATCATCAAGAACTTCAAGGAGAGCGGTTCAATTGTTGTGAAGAAGGCTTCAGGGCGCCCAAGAAAGTCCAGCAAGCGCCAGAACCATCTCCTAAAGTTGATTCAGTTGTGGGATCGGGGCACCACCAGTACAGAGCTTGCTCAGGAATGGCAGCAGGCAGGTGTGAGTGCATCTGCATGCACAGTGAGGCAAAATACTTTTGGAGGATGGCATGGTGTCAAGAAGGGCAGCAAAGAAGCCAATTCTCTCCAGGAAAAACATCAGGGACAGACTGATATTCTGCAAAGGGTACAGGGATTGAACTGCTGAGGACTGGGGTAAAGTCATTTTCTCTGATGAATCCCCTTTCCGATTGTTTGGGGCACCCGGAAAAAAGCTTGTCCGGAGAAGACAAGGTGAGCGCTACCATCAGTCCTGTGTCATGCCAACAGTAAAGCATCATGAGACCATTCATGATTTTTTTTCTTCAATTTTGCCTAAGAACACAGCCATGAATAAAGAATGGTACCAACACATCCTCCGAGAGCAACTTCTCCCAACCGTCCAGGAACAGTTTGGTGACGAACAATGCCTTTTCCAGCATGGTGGAGCACCTTGCCATAAGGCAAAAGTGATAACTAAGTGGCTCGGGGAACAAAACATTGATATTTTGGGTCCATGGCCAGGAAACTCCCCAGACCTTAATCCCATTGAGAACTTGTGGTCAATCCTCAAGAGGCGGGTGGACAAACAAAAACCCACAAATTCTGACAAACTCCAAGCATTGGTTATGTAAGAATGGGCTGCCTTCATTCAGGATGTGGCCCAGAAGTTAATTGACAGCATGCCAGGGCGGATTGCAGAGGTCTTGAAAAAGAAGGGTCAACACTGCAAAACTCTTTGCATCAACTTCATGTAATTGTCAATAAAAGCCTTTGACACTTATGAAATGCTTGTAATTATACTTCAATATTCCATAGTAACATCTGACAAAAATATCTAAAGACACTGAGGCAGCAAACTTTGGAAATTAATATTTATCATTCTCAAAACTTTTGGCCACGATTGTACATGTCAGTTGTTTTGATCTTGGATGCCAAGGATGCAACTAAGGACACCCACAAGACTCATCTGAAGGTATCCCGTTTCCAGTTTCAAAAATGAATCGAAGTATATATAGAAGTAGTTTAGTGCCTAAAACAGGGGTCGAATATGTGTCCAACATTTAAAAAAAAAAAAATCTGATCTTTCTTATATCTCTCAGATACAGACACTTCAAAACCAAATTCCTTCTGATTTTTCTTTTACTATCTGTTATTCAATGCATTTCTATAGGCTAATAGCAGTAAAGCCAAATTCAATGTTTCATCAAATATTTTGTATGTATACACTGAACAAAAATATAAACACAACAATTAAATTGTGGGTCCCATTTTTCCTGAGCTGAAATAAAATATCCCAGAAATGTTCCATATGCACAAAAAGCTTGTTTCTCTCAAATGTTGTGCGCAAATTTGTTTACATCCCTGTTATTGAGCATTTCTCCTTTGACAACATTATCCATCCACCTGACAGGTGTGGCATATCAAGAAGCTGATTAAACAGCATGATCACTACACAGGGGCACCTTGTGCTGGAGACAATAAAATGCCACTCTAAAATGTGCAGTTTCATAACAAAACACAGTGCCATTTATGTGTCAAGTTTTGAGGGAGCGTGCAATTGGCATGCTGACTGCAGGAATGTTCACCAGCGCTGTTGCCAGATAATTTAATATTCATTTCTCTACCATAAGCCACCTCCAACATCTTTTGAGAGAATTTAGCAGTACACACAACCAGCCACACAACCGCAGACCACGTGTATGGCGTTGTGTGGGCGAGCGGTTTGCTGATGTCAACGTTGTGAACAGAGGGCCCCATGGTGGCGATGGGGTTATGGTATGGGCAGGCATAAGCTACAGACAACGAACACAATTGCATTTTATTGGTGGCAATTTGAATGCACAAAAATACATTGCGAGACCCATTTTTTTAAGGTGTCTGTGACCAACAGATGCATATCTGTATTCCCAGTCGTGAAATTAATAGATTAGGGCCTAATGAATTTTTAAATTGACTGATTGCCTTGTATGAACTCTAACTCAGTAAAAGCAATGAAATTGTTGCATGTTGCGTTTATATTTTTGTTCAGTATACATTTTTATACCTACAAAAAAGGGTCCTAAAATTCATAATCAAATAGCTTAATGATCCTTGGTATGACCATCTTAAAACAATTTCATATATTAGCTTAGTAGAACCCTGTCCTTCTAGATGGTAGTGGGGTGAACAGGCCGTGGCTCAGGTCCTTGATGATTTATTTATCATACTCAACGTGTTTTTTAATATAAATAAAACGTAACAGCTTTCCCATAAAATGTGTGCTCATGTTCCACTTTGTGAAAGGCTTTTAATTATTATCCCATATACGACCACAATGTGGCGATATAACACTTAATTTTGAATGTGTGACGCAATTGACTGATTGGGCAGCCCAATCACTAGCTTTTTTTCCATCCAATTTGCGAGATTTTGAATCGAATATTCTAAAATCTGCTTAAAACAATATGCGCATTTAAAAAAATAAAATAATAATATGTGTTTCCATCAAACTTAAATACTTTTGCCGATAAATTCCCATGTACCTTATGAAAATACATTCCGTACATTCTCACTCCTGATGGTTTTGTCAAAAAAACGTTTGATTAGGATATATAGCAAACATGCTCTCTAGCCAACAGCTAGCAGAGACAGTGCGGGTAGGCTATCTACATTATGATATTATTTGTATTTGTCAAACGGCAGCCAAGCACCGATCATCATGTTACCATAATAAGACCCTCGCGATATTTATTGGAAAGGTACATCAAGCTCATCAACTGGCACTTTCACCACCCTGTGAAGTGCTTCATAATTTATGTAGCCTAATAAAGAGCATGTTTCCCCGAGTCGTAGTGGGAGGACCACACAAAATGTATTCGCGTGATATGATGGTTATTATATCAATATTTGCGCATAAAGGTGCTTCCACCGCTATTTCTCGTATAATTAACAAAAACACCCCACCATGTCGAACGAGCAGTGTCTTTATATAAAATTGTATCGGAATATCCTGTTTGTTTTCATTCGCACGGTTGTGACTTTTTTCCTGCGTCAGGTAATTCATCCGCATGAAATGGATGGATGGAAACCTGGTTGGTCTGCAGTATAAACCCATACAATGCACAATAAGTCAACCGTTCAATTTGATGTTATAATGTAGTTTATTGTACAAAGTGGATGAAAAGCTAAAATCAAGATGCAGTGTAAAAAGACTGTTAAATGGCTGACCTAGGCTACCACACAACTAAACATCTACAATACACTAACACCAAGAAACCTGAGACAAAATTGACAATTCACAGCACTTCTATGGGATACACAGCGTCACTCAAAAGGTAAATCTTAAAATGTTATTGTAGTTTATGAGGAATTGAATCTAGGCTACTGGTGGAACACTTTCTCATCATGATGTTGCTGGCAGTGGGAGCAGTACATTTATCAGCAATGTAAGTTGTCACCACCAATAGAAAAAATGATAGATCAAGAAAAAAAAAATTCAAATTTAAGGAAGATTGAATAGATTTGTATTTTGGGGACTTGATTTAAAATTCAGATTATCACAAGCAAAAGCCAGTGTGATTGGCGGGATAATGTGATTATTCTAACTTTCAGCAGTAGGCTACAACTGCAGTAGGTTACAACTGCAGCAGGTGGTTTGGCCTCCATAAAAATTGTACATACCAAATTGCACCCTATTCCCTATATAATGCACTACTTTTGACAAGGGTCCGTAGGGCTCTGGTCAAAAGCATTGCACTATGTAGGGAATAGGGTGCAATTTGGGATGTAAACAGCCACTGACTGCGTCAGCTCTGGTCTGTACTGGATACACAGCAACTATGGTATCATCAGTGGACCTGCCAAGGGCCTCCTGTAAAATATACTGCTAGTGTCACAAATTATGTTTTTTAACTGTAGGTCATTGCGCCCTTTTGCCAGACTGTATGATATCATTGTCATAAATTACCCCAGAAATGTGTATGAGGCAATAGCAGGAAAGGGATCATGTATACATACATATATACACATATACATAGAGAGGGGGAGAGAATTATAGAGAGAACATTTTAAGAGAGAGTGAGTATTTACTGGCTTACAAGCCTCTCTTCCAAAAGGAATTCTTTCCATGTTTCATCACAATGATTCTGCTCGCCCATTCCTGAACGGCCACAGAGTAGGCTATACGTCACTCCAGGCCAGAGCACTGGACGTCAAGCTGCGAGTCTCTAGCTGTGCTCCTTACTGCAAGACGTCACTTCCTTTGATGAAATAGTTTTCATCTGCATCAGATTATTAAGAAAGAAAAAGTGTGAAAGAAATGGGGTCAAACGAAAGCAAACATTTTCAGGTTCTTGTTCTCAGCATCATCTGCCCCACTCTGCAATAGGCTTTGGTTGTAGATGCTGGTAGCCATCTGTATGTACATAAACCTCTGCTGGAGATGTATGGGCTCATATCTGATGACAGAGATAAGGCTGTTGGGAAGAGCTCCTTAACCATAGAATTACTAGAATGGTGAAAAAGTCCCTCAGACTGCACCCTCATAGGTAGACTCCATAAGTCCACCAGTCCAACGATCACGGTCCATTGACTTGAATGGGAGATCCCGTTTTAGTATCTATACATGTATTTCTATGTCGTCAACAGACTTCAAAAGATCTTACTAAAGGCTATCTATGCAATGTAAACACAGCAAGATAGATTAGAGGTGGTTAGCGGCGAGACCCTACTAAGTGTGTATCATCTCTCCAGCTGGAGGAACAGTCTCATGTTGATTTCCCAGCATGCTCTCATACAGAAAGAGCATAACAGGAAGGAAGTACCAGGGACAGTATCAGTAGTCAACACAGTGACAATGGGCTTAAAAAACCCAACAAAACCCATTGAAATCTGCTATAATGGCTTCTTGACTAGAGTAGAGAGCAGTAGTTATTTAAGCCACTTGGTTTTCGATGGAGGCACACAGCAGATTGAGGCACGTTAAAAGTTATGAGAGTATATCATGAGTAATGACAAGCCAATTGGTCCTAATTAAACATACGTCACACAGTGTGCTCAGTCTTTTATAAAGTGAGCACAGCGTAGTTTAAGACAGGGTAGGACATTCACTTTTACTTTGCATCCTTTGACATTTTATATTCAGGGGAATTTTGTAGTTCATTTCCTACCCTGGGTTTAGACTTCAGTATCACAGTTTAATAATAAGAGGAAATAACCCGTTGATCAGCCAGGTGGAATAACTAGCACCACCCCCACTGCTAGGGATCAATCAACATTCATGTCCAATAATCAATAATAATACATTTTTAATCAACAATGATGTAAAGTAAGAGAACTCAGGACTCCATGGCAGACAGAGAGAACAAGCTCACCATTTATATATGATTAAGATAAGGGCAATTCCACAGTTACGGGATTACACTGAGACTTTAAAATCTATGCCAAACAAAAACCATTGATTTCAAAGTTTAACAAACCATGCAACTCTATGCACAATGACTACTTTGAACAATTTACAGAGTAAAAAAGTTAACATTTACCTTGAAAAACTATCCGTATGCAAAGTTTGGGGACAGAATTACGGTTACTAAACTTTGTACCTTTATTTTATAAATGTGTACTTTATTTGGAATATTTTTGAATAGCGTGCATGCGCCCGGCCCGCCACAGGAGTCGCTAGAGCATGATGGAACGAGGACAACCCAGCCGGCTAAACCCTTCAGCTAACCCAGACCACGCTGGGCCAATTGTGCACCGCCTCATGGGTCTCCCGGCCGGGGCCGGCTGTGACACATCCTGGTTCGATACCGATCGGTACAGTTTTACCTGTAAATGTGTTTTTGTAAGATTTTGTGTGGAAATTGTTAAAAGTAGTCCTTGTGTATAGAGTTATGTGGTTTATTACACTTTTCAGTCAGTTTTTTGTTTGATATACATTTTAAAAGTGAAAAATCAGAGTCTCAGCGTAATTCCGTTACCATGGAATTGCCCATAACTAGGTAGGTTTGATTGAATTCCTTTCTCCCCCTCAATAAAAACGTATACTTGTTATGATGAATTGAATCTAAAAATAAATCATTACAAATATGTATAGAGTAATCAGCAGTTGATTGTAAATATATTTGCGTTTTATATTCTTTATAAACCGGCTACTGCACTATGCATATACTGTACTAACTATACCGTAACATTATATAGCTCCACCTTCAAACCATTCTATGAAACAGACTGTCCTTTTTACCTCTCCTGTGTTATATTAGAAGTATTTGTTTTTAAAGGGTTGTAAACATTGACCAGTAAGCAGAGGGATTGATTGACACATGAGCACTTTCAGAAGGTGGAGGGCGGTTGGTAACCTTGATGCCAATTTGTTTTCGGGGGTAAGACAGCAGAAACAGACTGGCCAGAAACAGACTTGCACCCAGGCTAGGTAGTTGGGGTTCTCAACCGGGCAAGGTGGCAGCAGTGGGCCGACCCTGCCCTGAGAGCAGACCTAGGTTAAAATACTATTCAAAATCATGTCAAATACTTTGTCTGTGCTTGATTGAGTTTGCCTGGCGTAATAATGGCCCAATAGTATAGTCCAAAAATGGCAAACCTGGCACATCAAAGTATGTGAAAGATTTCAAGTAGTATTTGAACCCAGGTCTGCCTGAGAGACCCCTAACGGAGCATGCTCAGATCAGACTTTGGCTTTCATGTTGATGAGAACAGAACAGCAGGTGAGGGCTCCGTCCACCTTCACCTTCTCCATGTTGGACACTGGGATCAACATGTGGTCCTTCAGCTTCTCAAACACCTGGGGGAGAGAGAGTTGGGTAGAGAAAGAGAGAGGGATGGGGTGAGAGAGCGGGATGGGGTGAGAGAGAGAGGGATGGGGTGAGAGAGAGATGGGGAGAGAAAGAGAGGGATGGGGAGAGAGAGAGAGAGAGGGATGGTAGAGAGAGAGAGAGAGGGATGGGGAGAGAGAGAGGGATGGGGAAAGAGAGCGAGAGAGGGATGGTAGAGAGAGAGAGAGGGGGATGGGGAGAGAGAGAGGGATGGGGAAAGAGAGAGGGGGATGGGGAGAGAGAGAGGGATGGGGAAAGAGAGCGAGAGAGGGATGGTAGAGAGAGAGGGATGGGGAGAGAGAGGGGGATGGGGAGAGAGAGAGGGATGGGGAAAGAGAGCGAGAGAGGGATGGTAGAGAGAGAGAGAGGGGGATGGGGAGAGAGAGAGGGATGGGGAAAGAGCGAGAGAGGGATGGTAGAGAGAGAGAGAGGGATGGGGAAAGAGAGAGGGATGGGGTGAGAGAGAGGGATGGGGTGAGAGAGAGGGATGGGGTGAGAGAGAGGGATGGGGAAAGAGAGAGGGATGGGGAGAGAGAGAGGGATGGGGAAAGAGAGAGGGATGGGGAAAGAGAGAGGGATGGGGAGAGAGAGAGGGATGGGGAGAGAGAGAGGGATGGGGAGAGAGAGAGGGATGGGGTGAGAGAGAGGGATGGGGAAAGAGAGCGAGAGAGGGATGGTAGAGAGAGAGAGAGAGGGATGGGGAAAGAGAAAGGGATGGGGAGAGAGAAAGGGATGGGGTGAGAGAGAGGGATGGGGTGAGAGAGAGGGATGGGGTGAGAGAGAGGGATGGGGTGAGAGAGAGGGATGGGAGAGAGAGAGGGATGGGGAAAGAGAGAGGGATGGGGAAAGAGAGAGGGATGGGGAGAGAGAGAGAGGGAGGGATGGGGAGAGAGAGAGAGGGATGGGGAGAGAGAGAGAGGGATGGGAGGGAGAGATGAATGGGGAGGGAGAGAGAGAGGGATGGGGAGAGAGAGAGGGATGGAGAGAGAGAGAGGGATGGGGAGGGAGAGAGAGAGAGGGATGGGGAGGGAGAGAGGGATGGGGAAAGAGCGAGAGAGGGATGGTAGAGAGAGAGAGAGGGATGGGGAAAGAGAGAGGGATGGGGAGAGAGAGAGGGATGGGGTGAGAGAGAGGGATGGGGTGAGAGAGGGATGGGGAAAGAGAGAGGGATGGGGAGAGAGAGAGGGATGGGGAAAGAGAGAGGGATGGGGAAAGAGAGAGGGATGGGGAGAGAGAGAGGGATGGGGAGAGAGAGAGGGATGGGGAGAGAGAGAGGGATGGGGTGAGAGAGAGGGATGGGGAAAGAGAGCGAGAGAGGGATGGTAGAGAGAGAGAGAGAGGGATGGGGAGAGAGAAAGGGATGGGGTGAGAGAAAGGGATGGGGTGAGAGAGAGGGATGGGGTGAGAGAGAGGGATGGGGTGAGAGAGAGGGATGGGGAAAGAGAGAGGGATGGGGAGAGAGAGAGGGATGGGGAAAGAGAGAGGGATGGGGAAAGAGAGAGGGATGGGGGGAGAGAGAGAGGGAGGGATGGGGAGAGAGAGAGAGGGATGGGGAGAGAG